>NC_041389.1:596310546-596324235 GCF_002162155.2 Triticum dicoccoides | reverse complement strand
GGGGGTGGGCTATCTCGTGGGGTCCTCGGGAGCTTCTTGACTTGCACTCCAAGCTCTCCGGATCACATTCGTTCCAAAAATCACGCTCCCGAAGGTTTCATTCCGTTTGGACTCCGTTTGATATTCCTTTTCTTCGAAATACTGAAATAGACAAAAAAACAGCAATATGGGCTGGGCCTCCGGTTAGTAGGTTAGTCCCAAAAATGATATAAATGTGTAATATAAAGCCCATAAACATCCAAAAGGGGTAATATAATAGCATGGAACAATCAAAAATTATAGATACGTTGGAGATGTATCAGTTATCCGAAAATCGTAATACATGTGTGAATACATAGACCACAACATGTCCCTAGTGACTCTTTAGTTGACTAGCTCGTTGATCAATGGATGGTTATGGTTTCCTGACCATGGACATTGGATGTCGTTGATAACGGATCACATCATTGGGAGAATGATGTGATGGACAAGACCCAATCCTAAGCATAGCACAAGATCGTGTAGTTCGTTTGCTAGGGCTTTTCTAATGTCAAGTATCATTTCCTCAGACCATGAGATCGTGTAACTCCCGGATACCGTAGGAGTGCCTTGGGTTTACCAAACGACACAACATAATTGGGTGGCTATTAAGGTATACTATAGGTATCTCCGAAAGTGTCTATTGGGTTGGCACGGATCGAGACTAGGATTTGTCACTCCGTATGACGGAGAGGTATCTTTGGGCCCACTCGGTAATGCATCATCATAATGATCTCAATGTGACCAAGCGATTGATCACGGGATCATGCATTACGGTACGTGTAAAGTGACTTGCCGGAAACGAGATTGAACGAGGTATTGGGATACCGATGATCGAATCTCGGGCAAGTAACATACCGATTGACAAAGGGAATTGTATACGGGATTACTTGAATCCTCGACATCGTGGTTCATTCGATGAGATCATCTTGGAACATGTGGGATCCAACATGGGTATCCAGATCGCGCTGTTGGTTATTGGCCGGAGAGCTGTCTCGGTTATGTCTGCGTGATTCCCGAACCCGTAGGGTCTACACACTTAAGGTTCGATGATGCTAGGGTTATTAGGAAGACTTGTATGTGATTATCGAATGTTGTTCGGAGTCCCGAATGAGATCCCGGACATCACGAGGAGTTCCAGAATATTCCGGAGGTGAAGATTTATATATGGGAAGTTGTCATACGGTCACCGGAAAAGTTCGGAGGCATATCGGTATTGTAACGGGGCCACCGGAGGGGTTCCGGGGGTCCACTAGGAGGGGCCACCTCTCTCAGAGGGCCTCATGGGCCGTAGAGGAAAGGGAACCAGCCCTTGGAGGGCTGGGCACATTCCCCCCTTGGGCCCATGCGCCTAGGGTTGGGGGGAAACCCTAGAGGGGGCGCCCCCTTACTTGGGGGGCAAGCCCCCTCCCCTTGGCCGCCGCCCCCCTCTAGATCTCATCTAGAGGGGGCCGTCCCCCTTTCCCCTTCCCCTATAAATAGAGGGGAGAGGGGAGGGCTGACAAACACATAAAAGGCGCATCCCCTCCCCTCCCCAACACCTCTCCTCCTCCGTTAAGAGCTTGGCGAAGCCCTGCCGCTCCATCACCACCACGCCGTCGTGCTGCTGTTGGAGCTCTCTTCCTCAACCTTTCCCTCCTCCTTGCCGGATCAAGGTGCGGGAGACGTCTTCGCTCTGTACGTGTGTTGAATGCGGAGGTGCCATTCGTTCGGCCCTAGGATCATCGGTGATTTGGATCACGACGAGTACGACTCCATCAACCCCGATCTCTTGAACGCTTCCACTCGCGATCTACAAGGGTATGTAGATGCACTCCTCTCTCTCTCATTGCTAGATGACTCCATAGATTGATCTTGGTGATGCGTAGAAAATTTTAAATTTCTACTACGATCCCCAACAGTGGCATCATGAGCTAGGTCTATGCGTAGTTTCTATGCACGAGTAGAGCACAGTTTTGTTGTGGCCGTAGATTTTGTCAATTTACTTGCCACTACTAGTCTTATCTTGTTTCGGCGACATCGTGGGATGAAACGGCCCGGACCGACCTTACACGTACCTTGCTAACTTTATCCACTGCCTTGCTAACTTCCTTCCGCTTTATTGATTTTGAATGTCAAGTAAAACCGACAAGAAAAAGCAATAAAATTCTCTCTTCAGAACTCATTCATGCATGATAGTGACAATCACTACTTTGATGTAAGGCAAACACATGATACCAGGATGGAATATGTATGAAAAACAGGATGGCATGGCATCTTCACAACTGTTTGTGTAAACTAAGCAGAAACCATTCCAGCAAATAAGAAGCAATGCAAGCTAGACACCACATGAAAGATGCAACCAATATGACTCTGCCAAGTTAAAAGCGTCCCATCATAAATGGAATCTCAACAAATTAGAAGCAGTGCATGCTATAAATCATATGAAAGATGCAACTAATATCGCACTGCATATACTAAAGGTGTCTCATCATATTGATTGATGTGGGATACAAAAAACCAATAGTTTTATGTAAGGACATGCTTAATAGATAGATGTACTATGTACTAAATACAGGAAGGCATGTCACATTAACAAGTATAATGTATAAGCTAAGCAGACTATTACATGCAGTTTAACCAGATTGGAAGAATTACAATCTAGACACCATATGCATCATGCAACCACATATCACGCTACCAAGTTAGAGCAAGCACCTGCGATGCTAGTGTAGGGGAAATGCTGTATTCAACTACAGAGCTACATTCACTATCTTCGTCTAGCATTTCTGTTTCTTGAGAATCATGTCGGGAGGCTGACGCTGCATTCTTTAAATGAGGAGTAGTCCCCTTGCCTGCCTGCCTCATAATAAGTGATTGATGAGGGATACACAAGAACATTAGTTTGCTGTAAGAACATAGTTAATACACAGATGTACTAGTATGTACCAAAAACAAAAAGGCATGTCATATTCAAAGGTATAATGTGTAAGCTAAGCAGATGCAATTTAACCAAATTGGAAGCAATACAAGCTAGACATCCGGCTGGAGTGGTGAGCATGATCATCTAGGACCTGAGAGCCTGGTGGGAGGCGGGCTGCTTCGCCACCATCGCAACTTTTTAGTTGGCCTCCAGGTGATGCCTATCTTTGCTGGGCTTGTCACTGGCTCGGCCAGTGCCCTGACTAGCTATTTGTCTTCTGGTGCTCACGGGATGGTGGTTCATGTAAAAAAAATATCTTTCCTTATCTTGGGTCTGTTTGGTTTGTGACTAACTTTGCCAAATGTTGCCACACCTAAAGTAGGCAAGTTTGACTAACTTAGGTGAGTGTTTGGTCAAGCACACCTTAGGCAAGCTACACTTGGACCCCACATGGCATACACACAAAAAATGTGGCAAGATTCCCTTAGGCTTGCCAACTTGTGGCTTTCATTTTGATCAACTAACCTTAGGCAAGTTTGGCAAAAATATGTGGCAAAGTGTGGCAATGCTAGGCCTAGAACCAAACAGCCCCAAAGACCGACTTCGGCCTTTCGAATACAAGCTAGAAACCATATGGAACATGCAACCACATATGACACCGCGAAGTTAAAGCAAGCACCTGAGATGGTGGTTCATTGGGAGCGAGGTCATCAACTCCAGAGCTATGTTTACCGTCTCCATCTGATGACACAGCACCCTTTATAGCGCTGTAACATGTCACGCATACCCGTGAAGAAAGCTGGCGCGAATTCTCTCTTTTCTTTGCTGCTTCTCTTTCGGCAGACTCTGAAATACCCTTGCATAAAAACACAATAGTGAGAGTATGGGTGAAGTGTGTGCAGAACTAGTGCACTGTAAAAGTAGCAGATAGCAGGTGGCTGAAAAATAAATGACAGGAGACATATGATAGCTCTACAACATTGCATGGAAAACAAAACTAGATTCTACTCCGTATGAGTTTGTAATATATGAGCACATGAAATGCAGGTACTCCTCCAGCACACCACCACATGTGGTCATATCTAAGATAACAGTTGACTGATAATAAATAGGTCAGTCGATTTTTTTAATGAACCGTCCGATCTATAAGGAACGGGCAGATGGCCCTCGTCTACCTCCCGCCAGTCACTATTGACGATCTTTCTCGAACCGCCAGCGACCACCGGCCCAGACCCCTGCCTCCACCACCCCGCCCTCCTCTCGACCTCACACCACCGCCGTGCTTGGCAACGCCCCCAGGCCATCCGTTTAATCCTGTTCGACCTCCAGATCGAGCGCCAGTAGCTCTAGGCTGCACACGTCCCTAAGATAAACACCAAGGCGCTGCTTCCCCGGTGTAATGGGCGTACTAGCGCCTTTTATGCCGGCGAATGTTTCCGTTAATTGGGAATCAACTGGCTAGAAATTGAAATTCAAGAGGGCGACGGACCTCTAGCTAAGGTGAAATAGTATATGAGGAGAAACCTTGTGCATCGGGAGTTACTAGGAACATCTAGTATCAAGAAGAAGTGGTCAACTAGTGTCTTCCGTGGGATGAATACCGTGCAAGCAGAGACGTAAGATTTACACGAATAAGGGAAGAGGATTACCTTTTTCGGTTGCCGGTGTGGTCACCTCCACATGTCGCGCCGATCTTCTTCTTTTTACCGGGGAAACCGATGTTCTGGAGGGTGCAGGCTTGGTCGAACCCATGGCCAAATTGCTGATTGTGTTGCCATGGCCGTATGTCGGCGGAGGGGAAGCAGATCCGAAGCGGCGAAGGACGGTGTAGCAGGAACAACTCCGGTGCAGTGGAGGGTGGCGAAGTTGGAGCGGCAGCGGTGAGGCGCAGGACGGCGTGGTTGAACTGGCTCAGGTACGGACGGATCAGCCTCAGCTTCAACTACTAGCCATGGAGGGCGTTGCGGTTGAGGTTGTGGTGGACGACGATGTCGGGGTATCAGCTCCGATGTGATGGAGGAGGGCCGCGGTTGATGGGTGGGATGGGGTGGTTGACGGAGTACGCCGGGGTTTCGCGGCTGGTGGAGAGGTATTTTTGGCGCCCACAGAGTACGAATGGGGAATTGGATGGGTGGGGGGGAACCATGTTTCGGTCTGGGACACGCTTGTTTTTGGCTTTTTTGAACAGAAGATGTGACACGCTTGTTTGAAATTTGGGGAAAGTCCAAACTTTGCCCCCCTCTTAAATTTTGGACCTACTGCGGGTCGGGGGTAGGATGGTAATCCCATGAGCGGGAGTGATTTCGGCCGCGCGCATGTGTGCTTAGGCGGCCATTGTGTATGAATGTTTTTCGGAGGCGGTTGCGTGGCGTCTAGATGAAGCTACAAACCTACCCCGGTTTAGACCTTTGGACGTCGGGCCGGTAGGTTTCACGGGTCGGAGTTATTAGAAAAGTAATTTCCTTGTACTACCAAACATTGGTCTCACTCGGTTTCGGGCGAGTAGAGGCTCTTTTGGCGCTTCGTTCGAAATTTTGAAACACAAGCATTCACGTTTAGAGTACTCTTGAACTATGAGGATTGACCTAAATAGACAATGTTATATTTGACCTTGTATGTTTGAAAACCTCATTAAATTATCCGCTTCTTTTTGAAATTTTGACACTTGAAAATCCTGTAACTACGATTATTTTGGAATGGAGGAGCTAAATTTGAATCTATTTTGTACACGACCAGATATGCTATTATGTACAAAATCAGAGCAAAGATTACTGCCCCCATAATTTAGGTATGGTTTACAAATGGCATGATATCAAATTCAAATAATTGAATGGACTTCATGCTAAATTCAATTTTTTTAAACCACCTTAAGTTGAATCCAAATGTATGCTAGTTCATAGGTGGCTATTTATAATATTCATTGTGTAACTTTCGTATGTATAATGTGCTTTACACACACAACATGAACTATACTCACGTTTATATTCGATTGCTAAAGCGATGCACTGTCTGGAGTTCAAAATACTAACTATGTGGATCAATTGTGTCGAATAATAACATAGACATGCTCAAATTCGATAGAATCTAGATGTCTGGATCAATGGCTGCTCCATACGCGAATTGCAAATATCATGATCCTATCCTAATATTTGGATACAATTTATATCTTTAATCAATGTGTACAACAGTCTTTTACGTGTAGTTTCACTCTCCATCGGTGGTCTCTCACACATGCTCACACACTCTCTCCTGAGGTGTCTTTCTCGCACACATGCTCTAGATATAACCCTCCCTCCCTCTTGTAACCATTTACAACTGTTTTCACTAACCTTTATCACAAGCACTCTTCCTCTCACAAACATATACACCACAATCCCCATCGACCCTTCTATATACATGGACCTGCCTACGTGTCTCATGTACGCACATTATCTTTAGGCATGTCTCTCACGCATTGTCTCACACCTCTCTTCCTAATCGACGAGTATGATTCTAGCAGAGCATTCTGTAGGATGCCCCTTAAAGTTAGGTTGGATGAATAGTAATATCAGAGATAAAGGGGTTACCTTAGTCCGAGAACCTAGGGTTACAAATCCTAGCTGGCTTTGTCAGTGGACACAGAGTCCTTCACAATTCTGCTATCTTTTTCTTGTACGACTAGTCATCCATGGGTCTTCCTAAATGCGTCATGGGCCGACCAATGTGGCGCAGGACAGAACAGAACGAAGGGCCTCACCTCGACCCACCGGACCTCACGCGGTGACACACCCTCTGCCCCCACGTATCATTATCTTCTCACACCCACACATACCAACACAAACACCACACACACAGAAAATTTCTCGTGGTGCCTCTATTCCCCCCCTTGCATATACACACTCAAGGGAATGGAATCTCTTATCGTGACGTCATATTCGTCTCTTTCTCTCTAGACCACTCTCATTTCTCATGCTATCTCTCCCACGCCCCCCGTCGGCCCCTCTATCCATGCCTCTCTTGAATACGTAATACACACATATACCTCTCTAGGCCCCGCCAAATGCATCAACTACACATTCACACATGTTACATCGCGTACCCCATTGATCTAAAAAGCCCTCTCTTCACGTTTATTTCGCATACAACATTCCTTTTGAATAAAGTGTGGCCAAAAAAATATTTTAGAGTTTCTACATATATACAACATTACAAAGTTATATGGAGGAGTACAAACGCTAATTTGCATTGCATGGTGCCCACAATGATATTTATTCCGCATTGTGAATTTGTATATTTTTATACTATATACAAAGTTAGTCATAATAAAGAGAAACGAAGAGCATGTCTCTCTCCATCGCATACCCCCCTGTACGCCCCTTTCACGTATGCACACAAAACTATCTCCAGGTCCTCTAAAAGTAAGCCCCCAGAAAATTCACGCATGTTTCATCTTTCTCTCACGATATATGCAATGACGATCATTGTATTTGAAGCGAAAGCACGATATGTACATTGGACTTCAGAATCAACTCATTACGGTCACCATTTACATTTAGTGGTTATTATACAGTCACGGGCTCACCGTACAACTCTCTATTTGCTCATGACATGACTAGTTGACCAGTTAAACACTCCACGTGGCACCTCTAGTGTTGCATCACATTATCTCACTACCATCGTGCCCACCTGTCGACTTGTATCTACTCTACATCTACACTCTTATAAAATACATAAAATACACTCTTATAAAAACAGAGTTGGTGATGATGGTGTGCCTGCCATCCTGCAATATAGGCTGCCCGATTTATATCTGATGGATAGGAAAGAAACTATGGCAATTTTGCAAAAAGGTACCCACACACCTCTCCGCATTTGCAAATAAGGCCTTCCCTCGTTCATCCTTTTCTCTCACAAGATAAACAAGTAATACAAATGCATCTTGATGTTACGTGCAACGCACGGACATCTTGCTAGTAAGAATGAAAACAAACAACAAAACAATATTTGGACGGTGGTTCGAAGTCATGACCGCGGGCACAGCGGACAAGGTGGCCTTGTATTGGTATGTTGAGCCGTCTGTTTTAACACACAGGAGCTGGTGTGGTGATTATACACACATGCACGCATGCACACGAACTGCATCCATGCAACACTCACACAAACACATGCACCCACGCATGCACGCAACACTCACACATACACATGCAGCCACGCACGCACGCAACACTCACACGCACACACGCACGCATGCATGCACACACCAGTACACCACATGACCAACACATACTCTCACGCTCAAGTGCTCAACCTACACGTGCATGCGCACACATCAGGCCCTGACAGACACATACACAACCAGGTGATTCCCGCGCACGGGTTGGAGCCTTGTCGCGCCTGCGTAAATTTGTGTTTATCTGATCTTTTCCCTATGTGAACTGACAGGTGGAACCCACAAGGAACGTGGTCAATTTAACTAGTCAACATGGCGCCACACAGACTATTTGGCCGGTCAACAGAGTGCAATCCGATGTTGAACCGTGAGCAAGTGACCGTATAATCACCGCAAAACGTATATAGTGACCGTAATCAACTTATTCTGAAGTTCGGTGACCGTATTATGCTTTTCTCTCTGTAGGCCCTCCAAAACTACATCTCTACACGTTCTCGCATGTTACATCTAACAACTATGCAATACAGCACAACTACTACACTCTAACACAATAAATCATATGTGTTTTTAGTTTTACTAGATATCATATTGTTACTTATAATTATTCAGTTTGCATACATTAAAATTGCCTTTAAAATGTATGGCCAGTATCATCTACCGCGCGGGAAAAATCCCGCCATTTCCTGTTTAATCGGGTTTGTATCGATGGATCGTGCGAAACAACAAAACTATAGTACTATACAGTACAAGTGACAGTTCACTGGGCCGTCATGTCGTCTACTCCTCTATCGTAAGAGTGGAGTGCTCGCTTTCATAAATCTTCTAGTCCCTTTCGCCAACATGTGGGACATCAAGCTACCAGGTCCAAGTGCCATACCGGAATACAGTGCAGAGCAGCCGGGGTGAAGCACCCCAGTCATGGCACCGGCGTAGTAATGAGCAATGATGCGTCAAATCACAAAGCTGCACCTTTCCCGCAGTTAAGTTGGAGGGAGAAGTAATAATGCTAAAAAAAGAAGTTGGAGGGATGAAGCAACGATCATTTCACTCGTTGCTGAATCCGCTTCTCCCTCATCTTCTTCTACTTAACCACGTGTTGCTTCTGCCGTTGTTCTGCCTCATGTGGGACGCGAATCGGCTTGGTAAAGCACCGACACGTGGGACCGCATGTTAGCAAACCGCCAGGACAACATCCTCTGAAAATAAGAAACCTCCCCCGCCATCCGCGTGGCAAAATCACCTCCTTTTTACTAATCTTGATTCTATAATTTTTTAGATCAATATAATTGAGATTTATATAGATAGCACACAGGAGCAAAACCAAGTGGTATGGTTCATGGCATCCACAATGTGTAGCCAAATGTGAAAATAGCTTTTGGCATCATGGGAACCATTGTGGACGGTGTTGCCAAAGCCAAAAAGATGGAACCGAAGCTCCCTGATTGATTGATTGAAGGAGTAGAAAAATGCAACATCTCTCCTCTTTCTCCCATGCTTGGACGCATGTAGTATAGTATAGAGCACAAAGTCTACTCCCCTGTCCCTTCTATCACAAATCACAAAGCAGTGAGGCGTCAAATCACAAAAGCACGGACGAAGCAACCATCATTTCACTCTTCGCTGACTCCGCTTCTCCATCGTCTTCTTCGAGAAACCATCTCACCGCACTAGTACTCCTAGTAGTACTAGTCCTTTGGTTGAACGGACTTCCTGGATGCAAATAAGGCGGTTGTCTCGGCTTGCAGGCAGCACTTGCGAACGACTTATCGTGGTCTCCCTCAATGGTGTTCTCCATCGAACGCACTTTGCCAAACCACAAAAAAAAGATATCGTCGACGTCATCGCAATGGGGAAGGAAATCAAATATAGTTACTACCTCCATTCTTTTGTACACAAGGCCAGTATATCAAAATTACAATTTGCAAAGGGCCACTAACACTAATCGAGGCAAAATTGATGTAGCAACCAAGTACATTAATATCCCCTGCATGCATGCGGAAGTGAGAAGCACTACAAGAAATATGTCAACTAGTGACCTTTTGTCAGTGACCCTGGAAGAATTGGTCATAGATCTATGACCATTTCAGACCAATTGGTCAAAAGCTGTTCGAGGGGCTCCAAACCCTAAACCATTGCGACCATTTTGGTTAGAAAGGTCGTAATTTCCTTACACAAAAAGGTCACAAAGCAAACAGTGCTAGTCCGCTGCCTTATTTCTAGTTGTTAATGACCAATATAGATGGTCATAGCCTTGTAGATTGTGGTGGGTTGTGATGACTAGGCGCCATCTCATCAGTTTTGCCTATGTGTCATGTCCATGTGGCGGTTTTTGCCCTAGGTTGTGAAGCAACCTATATTTCTGTTATTCCCAAAATTCCCAAAAAAATCTCATAAATTCTTTGGGTCATATCTTCGTCAAATATGTAAAAACCTTCCTTGCCTATTTCAAAAATAATTCAAAAATATTCATTTTCCTATTCTGATCAGAGCAGCACTTTGTGAAGGAAGTACCACTTTGGCATGTCCAAATGGTATCCATTTTCTATAGTGCTTTCCTATGCCCAAATAACCATCCTCCACCAAATGCTAGCTCAATCCATTCATTATTTTGAGCCCAGCTTCAACATTCGTATTTATGTCCAGTGTGGTACTTTGTAAAGCAAGTACCACCTAGGCTCCTCCTTTTGAGGTGAAAATTTGTGAAGACGGTCTTCTTAGTAACTGATCATCCTCAGCCAAAACTCACGCCCATTAGCCATGTGCATTTCCCATACCGTAAATCAAACACTTGGCTGCTTATTCATGTTTGAGCATCGATTGGTCTCCTCGTGAGAATCTTATGTTGTGATTTTCTTCCTAGCACCTACCTGGGGAGTGCCCAACCCACTAGACATGCCTAGGCCGCCCAGAACACATGGCAACGCCATGGTCACGCGGTGACCACGCGGCGGGCATGCGAGCTTACGCGCTCTAGAGTTGGGGCCCTCGGCCACCGTCCAAACCTCGATGTCTCGCCATCAAACCATGTATTTCTGATTAAATAGATACTTATTTACCTAGAAATGATTTTTGGAAAAAATAAAGAGCAAACTATGAGGCAGCTGCAGTTCAAATTTGACCCGCTTCCAACTAAATCGACGGAAATTTGTCTTTTTCACCAGAGGTGGATCAAAACATTTGACACCCAACCATTTTGTCAATTTTGCATTATATATGGCCTAGTATTTTATAAAATTGATTAGGTCCAATTTTGCAACAATTATTTGGTAGTTCCTTCACAAAAAACCCTCCTTTTGGGCACTCAGAAAATGAAAAATGAATTTTCCGTGCAAAGAAAATGAAAACTTCCTTAGGAAACATTGTTTGGAATTCCAAGATGCACCCTCGTGCACAATATGAGATCATTTGAACAAACTATGCCATGAATGTGGCCATAAGATTGATCATTTGCCTTGAAAGCCATGAATCTTCACGCATGATAGCTCATTTCTGAGAACACTTTTTTAAAATAATTACCGTATTTAAAGTTTATTATTTTTCCTGGAAACTTGGTCACATATAATGACACAATGCGAAGGTTTTCCAATTTTTTGATTTTTCTGAAATTTTTATGCCTGTTTCAAAATGCGCTCAAAACGGCGGGCTTGGCCGTTCCTAGCTAGTGGTTGAATCTTGGAATTTTTTTGGTGTTTATATGATTAAATAGATACTTATTTACCTAGAAATGATTTTTGAAAAAAATAAAGAGCAAACTATGAGGCAGCTGCATTTCAAATTTGACCCGCTTCCAACTGAATCGACGGGAATTTGTCTTTTTCACCAGAGGTGGATCAATATTTTTTTCACCCAACCATTTTGTCAATTGTTCATTATATATGTCCTAGTATTTTATAAAATTGATTAGGTCCAATTTTGCAACAATTATTTGGTAGTTCCTTCACAAAAAACCCTCCTTTTGGGCACTCAGAAAATGAAAAATGAATTTTCCGTGCAAAGAAAATGACACTTCCTTAGGCAACATTGTTTGTAATTCCAAGATGCACCCTCGTGCACAATATGAGATCATTTGAACAAACTATGCCATGAATGTGGCCATAAGATTGATCATTTGGCTTGAAAGCCATGAATATTCACGCATGATAGCTCATTTCTGAGAACACTT
The DNA here is from genome assembly GCF_002162155.2 of Triticum dicoccoides. Lineage (NCBI taxonomy): Eukaryota > Viridiplantae > Streptophyta > Magnoliopsida > Poales > Poaceae > Triticum > Triticum dicoccoides. The sequence goes on along the minus strand of NC_041389.1, from coordinate 596,312,004 downwards.
TTTTAAAATAATTACCGTATTACAAGTTTATTATTTTTCCTAGAAACTTGGTCACATATAATGACACAATGCGAAGGTTTTCCAATTTTTTGATTTTTTTGAATTTTTTATGCCCGTTTCAAAATGCGGTCAAAACGGCAGGCTTGACCGTTCCTAGCTAGTGGTTGAATCTTGGAATTTTTTTGGTGTTTCTATGATTAAATAGATACTTATTTACCTAGAAATGATTTTTGGAAAAATAAAGAGCAAACTATGAGGCAGCTACAGTTCAAATTTGACACGTTTCCAACTGAATCGACGGCAATTTGTCTTTTTCACCAAAGGTGTATCAATTTTTTTTTCACCTAACCATTTTGTCAATTGTGCATTATATATGGCCTAGTATTTTATAAAATTGATTAGGTCCAATTTTGCAACAATTATTTGGTAGTTTCTTCACAAAAAACCCTCCTTTTGGGCACTCGGAAAATAAAAAATGAATTTTCCGTGCAAAGAAAATGAAAACTTCCTTAGGCAACATTGTTTGGAATTCCAAGATGCACCCTCGTGCACAATATGAGATCATTTGAACAAACTATGCCTTGAATGTGGCCATAAGATTGATCATTTGGCTTGAAAGCCATGAATCTTCACGCACGATAGCTCATTTCTGAGAACACTTTTTTAAGATAATTACCGTATTACAAGTTTATTATTTTTCTTGGAAACTTGGTCACATATAATGACGCGAAGCTTTTCCAATTTTTTGATTTTTTTTGAATTTTTTATGCCCTTTCAAAATGCGGTCAAAACGGCGGGCTTGACCATTCCTAGTTAGTGGTTGAATCTTGGAATTTTCTTGGTGTTTCTATGATTAAATAGATACTTATATACCTAGAAATGATTTTTGGAAAAAATAAAGAACAAACTACGAGGTAACTACAGTTCAAATTTGACCCGCTTCCAGCTGAATCGGTGGAAATTTGTCTTTTTCACGAGAGGTGGATCAAAACTTTTTTCACCAAACCATTTGGTCAATTGTGAATTAAATATGGCCTAGTATTTTATAAAAATGATTTGGTCCAATTTTGCAACAATTATATGGTAGGTCCTTCACAAAAAAACCTCATTTGGGGCACTCAAAAAATGGAAAATGATTTTTTATGCAAAGAATATAAAAAACCCTTTGTCGATACTGTTTACTATTCCAAGATGTAAACTTTTGCAGAGTATAAAGAACTCATTTTGAACAAATATAAAGAATATAAAGAATATCATTTGAACAAATATTTGGTAGGTCTTTTACAAAAAAGAACTCATTTTGAGCACTAAAAAATGGAAAACGATTTTTTCGTGACCTATTTAAAAGGTCATAAAGTCTTCAAATGTTTATTGCGTTCTGATTGGTCTATAGACATATCACGCGGATAATGCATCCGAGACCATCGGATGCTGCGGGATCCAACGGCGGACCTCATC
>NC_041389.1:596252229-596310314 GCF_002162155.2 Triticum dicoccoides | reverse complement strand
AGCCCCCACGCACCCACTCTCCCGCACCCGCACCCACTCGGCAAACCCTAGCGCCGCCGCCGCCCCCACACCATGGCCGTTGACGGCGAGGAGCCCGAATCCCCGTGCCTCCCAAGCGCCCGAAACCCTAGCCCGCCTCCTTTCTTTCCACATCTTTATCGATCCCCTTCCAGATCCCCCATCTCCTCACCCGATGGAGAGAGAGAGAGCTTGCCTCCTCCCTTCCAGATCCATCACCGCCGCCACCTCCCTCCGGCGGAGCTCGCCGAAGTTCCCCACGCCTTTCTTCTCTCGCCCCTCCCCTTCCAAACTCCCCACAGCGACGGCCGACGGCCTCACCGCGGAGCAAAATCTCCCACCACCGCGAAGCCAGCGAGGATGTTCCCGTGCCGGCCGCTAGTGTCCCCACCGCTGCCGCGGGTGCTCGCCGACGCGGTGGCTGCCATGGCCGTCGATGTCGCTGCATGGCCAAGGAGCGATGGGTGCGGATGGTGGTGAAGCAGATCCAGCGGGAGCTGGCGGACATGCTGACCCGCGACCCCGTCATGAAGCGCGCCATCTTCCCCGAGGCCGCCCCAGGGTCATGGTGGAGCCCTTCGCCAGGGAGTTACTCGGCGCCGATAGGGTGGTGGGCACGGAGTTGGAGGTGGGCAGGTCCGGCAAGGCAGTGTGCACCGAATGCCATGGGCGCCAGTCGGAAGCTGCAGGGCGAGATCGACCGCGTGCTCAAGAAGCCGGAGGAGGGCGTCGACGTCTTCGACGGCATCTGGAACAAGGTCCCCCCTCCTCTTCCCCTTCTCCCCCACCCCCGATTCTCAGGATTTTGCATGATTTCTCATGATTCTCCGGGGTCTCGGCCAGGTCTACGACACCGAGAATGCGAACCAGAAGGAGAAGTTCGAGGCGGACCTCAAGCCATTGCTGTGAGGTATGTGGAAAACAAGCTGTTGAAGAACAGGGGCAAGACGATTGAGGTGAACGACAAGGACGATAAGGACGAGGTGGATGAGCTCTATGTCATGCCAGACCACCTGAAGGTTTGGTTGTGGCAGAACAGCCCTATGATTCAATCCTCAGGGTGAGATTTGTTGTGGGGCTGCAATGACATTGTGTTGTATTGTTTGCTTGCAGGTGAGGAAGAAGAACATGGAGGAGAGCTCAACCCAGTGGACCACCGGCATCGCTGAAGTTCAGCTGCCCATCGAGTGTGTGCTTGCACCCCTCTTTTCTGTCTTTATTTAGAGTAAAACTTGCTAAAGTTATGTCATTATGTTGGGTTGAGATGGGAAGGTGCCTAAAAGAAGCCTCAAGTGTTGTGTACTTGTTATTGTTGCCTATATCGATCAGTGAGGGAGAGCAATTTACTACCATTCAGAAATATCTAGATAATTGCATGAAACCTACTGGTTAATCCCCATTTGTGCAGATCAGTTATAACCAATGCAAAGATGGAAAATATGTTCTTTTTTATTATTATCCAAAGGATGGTCAGTGTTACACAACTTCAGATTTCTAATGCTAGATCATTAATATAGTCCACAACATTACATATTTTGATTTGAAGTTAGTCTGTACAAGCCTATGTTTATGCCCGGTTTGTGTTAATTATCTTGAAGTTAGTTTGTCACTTCTTTACTGACATTCTTGTTTGTTAAGGAATGGTGTGGTACAGTGTCTAATTTTCAGCTGATCGCTTGTATAGAAAATTTTGATCCAGAAAAAACAAGTACTTGTACAGGCACGCACAGCTTCCTCTCACTAAAAAAACCAAGTGCTTGTCTCTCTCACTTTTCTTCACATTTGATCCAGATAAACTAAATACCTGTACAGGCACACAACTTCCTCTCACAAAAAAAACTAAGTACTTGTCTGTATCATGTTTGTTTGCTTTCTTTGAGAAATCTCATGTTTGTTTGCTAGGCTAGAAAATAGACAGCTCCCAGCCTGGTTAGCCCCATGCACTTACTGCAGCTCCCAGCATGGTTAGCCCCATGCACTTACTGTTTGTTCGGTCCAGAACCAATGGCTGAACCAACTGCTGCACTTTTAGTTCTGTGATGTGTGTTTGTTACTTGCACTTGTAGGCTAACTCGATTATACTTTCATTTGACACAGTTTTCTTTGGACTAATTTTGCTTGTTTTCACGTGTGTTGCCCACATTTACGTGGTACCTTAGTATAGAAGTGGTGTGTCCATGGATGATTGCTTGGAAAATCAACTAATATTACTATCTGTATTCATTTGGGAGCTTCCTTTTTATAACATATTATAATTTTGAATGTGTTCTGATTCTACATAGGTTTGGCAGTTAATCCATGTTACTGCAAACTGAAGTTTTTTAGCAGGAATTACTTGGGTTCAGAAGCTGCCTTCAATCGTTGTTGTTGGAGATTAAAATCATCTAGCAGTGCATTTTCTTTTAAGTCATGTAACTCACTTTTTACAAAAAAACTTATAGTGCTTTCTAGATGTGCTTTGGATGTTTTGATATTAGCTTTGCTTTTTCAAATCAGATTAGATTGTTGGAAATCTGTCTCTCTAAAAAGAGTAACAAGCGTACTAATGCTTTAAAGGCCAAACAGAAATCAGTTAGCATGTATGTATCAGGATATACAGCTTTTGTACACTTGTCGTTTGCATATTTAGTTCTGTTCGATTTAGTTCTGTTCTATACTATTGATAACTATCCTGTCAATACATGCTTATTCTGTAACTTGTTGTCTCGATTGTTCAAATGATAATTAAGTTGTGTTCGATTGATGTCCTGCTAGCTGCTACTATTAATTTTTACTGTCATGATGTTGATACTTCTTAGAATATGTTCAGTGCCTTAATTCTAGTAGTATTTGTTATCGAAAACATGATTGTATTGTGAGCCATCAAGTTCTTGGAGTCTTCTTAGAGCTTGCTGGTATTTACCTTCTTCCACCAATATAATATTTGCTAATATTTACTCCTCATGGTTGCTACTGTTATCCATGCCCTCATGCTTCAGGATAGACTCCTACCTGCTTGTGTATCTGTTTATTATTCTGTTCATTATTCTTTTCCTAGCTGTTCTTTGTTGGAAGATATTGCTTTCATTCTGAATTGGCAGCCATGATAACAATCATTTTCATTCTTCTACAGGAGCTCTAGGTTGAAGAAGTTAAAAGAAGGGAACGCTTCATCTTTATAGCTAGTTTTGTGTTCCTGTGTGTTTTATGTTCCTGGGTGTTGTACTTCATAGCAGCACTTCCTGGGTGTTCCTGGGTGTTCTAAATTCCTTGATGATGTGAACTATGGCATGATTGTAATATATATAATATACTCATTTTGGTCATCATTTGTGAAAATTTGTGTGATTGAAATACTCGAAATATTGATCATTTATTGTTTTTTGAGGTGATGATCCTTAATTGCTGATACATCAGAAATGAAGCAAATACTATTTGGGCCCTAAAAAGGCCACAAATCAAACAATTCAGAAAAAATGAAAAAAATTGCTTAAAATCAATTGTGAAAAGGTGAAGGCCAAGAAAATAAAAAGGCCTAGGCCCAAAAATAACGAGGCTGAAATGTTGGGCTTGGCCCATCTACCTAATCAAAATTAATATGAGAAAAAAACACGAATAGGCCGAATAGTTGGGCTAGGCCCATGTAGAAAACCGAATTGGACCGGGCTGAATCTTGTGCCACATCAGCTTGCCACGCTGGATGCCTACGTGGCCTGGGGAGGTTGCTAGTGACCAAAACGCCACAGTAGGAATATTTTGGTCGTAAACGTCCACGACCTTCTCACAGAGAAGGTCGCTATAGTCAGTTAACGACCCTCAGCTTTTGACCTTCTGTTTTAGGTCAAAAAAAGGTCGCAAATGAAAAATCATGACCTTTCAGTGACCAATAGTCAAGGTCACAATTTGACATATTTCTTGTAGTTACTCCTAGTACGTAAATGAATACCATCGAACGCACTTCGCCAAACCACAAAAAAAGATATCGTCGACGTCACCGCGATGGGGAAGAAAGTCAAATATAGTTACTACCTCCATTTTTTTTGTACACAAGGCCAGTATATCAAAATTACAATTTGCAAAGGGCCACTAACACTAATCGAGGCAAAATTGATGTAGCAACCAAGTACATTAATATCCCCTGCATGCATGCGGAAGTGAGAAGGTTGGTTTGCATGGCGCTGCATTAATCAAGCGATGAGGAGTGAGATGGTCAGCTCTTTGGTCTTTGGAGAAAAAATATGCATTAATTGACACGTGAAACGAGGATTTGTATCTATTAAATCCCGCGAAGGAAAACCCCGCCTTTCTTTTTTAACACTAGTACTCCTAGTACGTACGTACTTATCCTGTTTGGGTCTAGGCCTTGCATTGCCAAACTTCGCCACACATTTTTGCCAAGCTTGCCTAAAGTTTTCAAAATGAGAAGGAGGTACACTTGCGCACGGCTGTCGCGGTCGCACCGCACCCTCACACGGTCGCTCCTGCACGCCGCGGTCGCACCGCACCCTCTCACAGTCGCTCCTGCACGTCGCAAACCCAACCAAGGGAACGCACCCTAACTGACACGTGTTGTCGCATGTGAACAAGCCAAACTCAGCCATCTTATCGCTGACACATAATTTTTGTTCATAGAGTATGTTTATCCAACTGCATGTTGGGGAGTATCCGTACGGCCCGTGCGGTGGTCTGTTGGGGAAAAAGAAGAGGTGAGGAAAAAGGAAAGAAGGGTTAGGAGACGTAGGATATTCATCCAACCACCTAAAATGGTAGACTGACCCAAGTCAGGCGACTTGCATAACAAATATATGTTTTTACACAACAAAAGATCCATAAAAACAACAACATAAAGAAAAACTATTACTGCTCGCGGAAAGAGACGGCCTCGTCGTCTTTGGCTGCCGGCGCGAACCAGCCGTAGCTGCCGACGTGTGTCTCCGCACCATGGTTGTCCTTGGCCTCCAGCTACTCGTTCAAGCGGAGCGTGCGGGCGCTCTGCACGGACGAGAGCACAGCCCGGTTCAAGTCGAGGACGTCCGGTTCCGCCTGCACGAGGGCCTCGATGGTAGCGGCATCCGCGCGCTCCGCGTCGAGTCGAGCCTCCGCCGCCCGGTTCAAGTCCAGGACGTCTGGTTCCACCTGGAGGAGCGCGTCGATGAGAGTGGCATCCGCACGCTCTGCGTCGGTTCGAGCCTCTGCCGCCCGGTTCAAGTCCAGGATGTCCGGTTCCGCCTGCAGGAGGGCCTCGATGGCAGCGGCATCCGCGTGCTCCGCCTCAAGTTGAGCCTCCGCCGCGCGGTTCACATCCACGACATCCGGTTCTACCTGCAGGAGAGCCTCAATGGCAGCGGTATGCGCGCGCTCCGCGTTGAGTTGAGCCTCTGCCTCCCGGTCCTCCTTTAGTATCACCATGTTGAACCGCTGGTCCGCCTGCACCATGGGGGACTCGGACGCCGGCACGAAGTCGACGTCCATTGTCTCATACCCATCGGGGGCCTTCTGCGCCGCGACCTCTGCCATGAACATTGGATTGGCTTCCTCCTCCTCGTAGCTTGGCTCCAGAGAACTCGGGGATTGGCCCGCCGCAAAGCGAGCTTGGGAACGGAGGTCTGTGGCGCCGACCACCGCCGCGATTTCTGCGTGGTGCTCCGGCGTCAGCATCTTGTAGTAAGTGATCTTGCGGCGCACCATGGCTTTCCAGCGAACTAGGGGACACTTGATGTGGGCTAGGGGATCGAAAGGTGGGGGAATGGGCTGGAGATTTGGTGTGGTTTTAGGGCAGTGGCTGGCGTAGGCCGAGCAGCGAAGGTTCTGGTGTGAATAGTGGTTCTGGTGACGACCGCTCAATCGGTTTTGACTGTACATCGCTCTTGTCGCCTTCGCGTTGCAGCCCGGCACGCTGGACCCTCCACGTCGCTCATCGAATGGAATGCGCTTCATCTTGCGTTTTCGCTCGCTTGTGGGACCGCAATTGAGAGCAAACCAACGTGCCTCCCTCTCCCCCGCCCGTGTCATTTATTATACTACCACTCCCTTCGTTTTAAGTGGAGTAAATAAAAACAGAGGGAGTATACTACGGATGAGGATCCCCTGACGTGGCCGAACCCATTGAGTAACTGACATGCGGGGCCTAGCAAGCATGGGGTCTGCCAGTAAGTGACCGAAAGGGAGGGTAAGGCAGGGATACCTACGTCAGAGGATCCACTTCCACTACTACTCCCTCCTTCCATTTACTATACAGGGCCTAATGCGTTTTTAGAGGCTAACTTTGACCAAATGTTAGAGTAATAATATATGACATGCAACTTACACAAAGCATACGGTCAAATTCGTATGTGAAAGGAGTTTCCAATGACATAATTTTCACATTAATTATACATCTCATGTACTATTAATCTTGTCAATAGTCAAATTGGAAACCATCTCGAGTACAAATCTAGGAGTACGTATGAATCTAACAATATTGATTGGGTGTTGTTGAATGTTGATACCTTTTTGATCAAAGTAGAGATACTTTGACTACACATAAAACTTATATGTAAACTAGAAAGGATAGGAGGGAGTATATTGTACGATCAAAAACGAAACGAACATTGAGTACCCTTTATATATGATTTGCGGATGCTATGATCACCGGTTCAAAATTTTGAATCCGCCTTAGGTATCACGTGCCCCCACTCGTTCCCTCTCGATTTCATCTTGGGGTCCGGAGATCTATTGAAAGAGGACTAGGGTGGGTACATGCGAATGATACTCGGTGAAATGTTCAAATGAGGCATGCGGGAGGATGGACTCGACTGGAGGGCGGCATGATCAATGGAGAAGAGGATTGGAGAGGAATGAGAAATAAGCAAACACCACATGATTATACTTGAATGGCTCAAATGAACAATAAGTTGTCTCGCTTGGCCTACATAGTGAAAGGCCTAATGGGTAACGCGGAGCACTGACGCTCGAATATGGCCGGGAAAACAGAGAAACTGACATGTAGGGCACACCCGTCGGGACGACGTAGCACAGAGTAGTCCAATGGAGGAGCTGGCCCACGACCTCCTTGCCACCAACAACCGTTCATGTGGGTCGTTGGGGCCAATAACGGGGAGCAGCTCCAGCACCGCCTCTGGACACGGCGACTGTGGTGAGCGACACGCTCATATCGTTGCTAGACACGGTAGGTTTCAGTGTGCCGAGGGTGGCGTTAGTGCTGTGGCACGACCAACAGTATGTTTGGTTTCTGCCCAAGGTTGCCCCATCAAAGCATTGGGTAGCCAAAATTTTGGTTGAGGTATTGGTTGCCCATGATTTGGCCGACATTGGCAAGAAAAATGAACTAGAGTTGGCTAGAGTTCATTGGCATGCCAAAAAAATGGCAACCATCTAAACAAAGACCAATCTTTGGGTCATGACCAAAATTTTGGTTGAGGTATTGGTTGCCCATGATTTGGCTGACATTGGCAAGAAAAATAAACTAGAGTTGGCTAGAGTTCATTGGCATGCCAAAAAAATGGCAACCATCCAAACAAAGACCAATCATTGGGTCATGACCAAAATTTTGGTAAGGTGCACTTTGGCCACAATCCAAACACACCCCAACACCCGGCTCATCGAGGATGCACAGGGCGCCGCGACACACAAGAAACAACTAATCGGCCGTCGCGAACGTGCCGAACAAAATTAGCCGGATGAAGGTGATGACATGAGAGGTAAATTCATTCCAGTAATTTTTTGAAGCAACTCGCTTCTTTATTGTCTCATTCTTCTATTCCAACAGGTTATTCGCACAACATAACTTAATGAGAATATAAAAATACATCTGGCGGGATCACATTTCTTTGTAGTGTCATACTATAGCAGGGGAGACCATCTATCATACTTTTCAGTTTTGTATAGGTCGTGCTAAGGATTCAACTAACTTTGACCAACGTGATGCGCAAAGATAGAGTGATAGACTATCCGATGAAGTTTATTGTATGTTCTTGTCTTTACCATCATTGTGCTACATTTTTTTCTTATACCATGTTGATATCAAAATAAAGTGCAAGTTGAGTAGGCATTTTTTATTTATGTCAAATTTGACAACAAAAAATGTAGCCTTACCAATCATGCGGTGTAGGTACTAACCAACGCCGTAGAAGGGAGAGGGTGTTAGATGTATGGCCAGGGGCAACATTTGACCCTCGTATAAGGCAGCCCCGGTAGTGCGGCACACGACATCGGCACCATCCGCAACCAATGTCAAAAGGTGGGTCATGGGGACGACAGGAGGAAGAAGACAACATCAAGCATGTAATTTAGAAGAAGGTGGGAGATAGAGGGATGGTCATGGGCAACAGTGGACCTACGAAGAAGGCGGCTCGGGTAGGGTGACGCATGACATCGGCACTGGTCGCGACCACTGTTGGAGGATGGGTCGTGCCGGAAGGAGGAAGATGAAGAGGAGGAGGAAGGAGACGATCATAGCAATTTACCACACAAAAAAGCGACTGGTGCATAGTTGCTCTCATAGTATCCGCTGGAGAAATTGATAGAAAGTGATATATATTCAAAGGACTTCACTATGTCACTTAGTCATCAGTTATTCATTTTCCCGTATTTTTTTCATAGCAACACATGGGCATTCTACTAATTCCCCATTATGTTTATATGGTTTTGGTGTATTTAAGAAGAGAAGAGATATACAATCCGGAAGTATAATTGTACGCACAATTAGGTTAAACTTATCTTAACAAGTTAAACATGGAATCGATTTTTCTAAACCAAATGGTTTTCGCTTTGGAAACAACAACAAGAAACCAAGTTGTCGCCGGGAGAGCTGAGCCTTCGGGTGCCGTCCTCCGGTGACTCCCCTCCGCTGACGACTTCTCGTTCGGTGGTGGTGAGGGAGTCGCTGGATCTCGCATGTGCGAATTGTGTAATTTTTTATTTTAGGCCCCTAATAGCTTAGGTTTTGGGTCGTTTGACGTCTTGGTTTCGGTGACACCGACACGGAATAGAGAAGCTCCAGATCCTTCCCTGACGAGGCGAGATCGTCTCTATGGTCATGATGGATTTGGGAACTATTTTGTTCCCTTGAGTATCCTTGTGGTGGACTTGTGTCCTCGGGCTCCGCCATTGCAATGTCATCCGCTCCAACGTCAACATATTGTGGTCCGCTCCACAATGGGAGGTAGTCCAGGAGCGGATGCATATTGTGGTCTACATTGATGGCATCTGGAAGACAGATCGTGTGTTGCGTTCGTGGTTGATGACTAATATGTACTCCCTCCGTCCTTTAAAGAGTGTACTTCCAACTTTATTGGAGGGTCAAAGTATCTCAAAGTTTGACCGAGTTTGTGCAAAAATATATCAATATTTCTGAAACCAAATAGGTAGAAGATGAAAATATATTTTATTATGAATCTAATGTTACTAATTTGATGGCATAAATATTAGTGTATTATTTTATATACGGTCAAACATAAAAATGTTTGACTTTCCAACAAAATTGGAAGTACACTCTTCAAAGGACGGAGGGAATATGGTTTACTCCTCTGGCGTCTTAGTCATGCGGGGGTGTCAGATCTAGAGCTCGATGACGTGTTCGAGGTACTGCCTCAGTCAGATTCTTTCAATAGCAATGGCTTCGCCTTTGGGAAGCTACTTTAGTGGTTCGCAAAGCTGCGTATCACCGATGGCTGATACGGTTGTGCCGGAGGCAGGTGATGGGGGTTGAATTTATGCTCACGGGAACTTCAATCTTGATTGTAATTTTTTTTTCTTGGTTAACAGTCCTTTGTGCATAGGTTAGTGTTTTGATATCTTTCTAGCGAAGTCAAGCCCATGTCTACATGGCTTGTACCTTGACATTTATTTTATAAATGAGACATGTATCACCGTGCAAATATCAGTCAACAATCAAAATATCTCAGAAAAATAGGAAATAGACTATAATACTCTTTTATTTAATAATAATGGGGTGATTTTAAATCTCCACCATTGACTATTTAAGGAAGTGTACTGAAGCGGAAACCTTATTCATAAGCATGTAGTCTGCCCGCAACGGGATCTGCCTACATCAAGCAAGCATCTTCTAGGTAGCGAAGTTCTGCTGGGTGTAGCAGTCGAGGTTGTCCCCGGTGGCCGTGCCGAGTATGCCGCAATAGCGCGTGTAGTAGCCGATGCGGTCGACGTTCGAAGGGTTCATGCCTTTGCCACAATCGATCCTGCCGTTGATGATGTTGGTGATCACTCCGTAGCCGGGAACCCGCGCAGCGGCGGTATCGGCGGCCGTCGGCGTCCAGCGGCGGAGGGCAACGTCGTGGCACGACGGCTTGTTGTCCTGCGCCGTCATCCAGAACCACATGGCCGTTCTGAAGGACACCTCGGCGTCCGTGGACACCAGGTTCGGGTTGTTTACCAGATCCAATTTCAGCGCTTTGCCGGCGAGATCGTAGTTGGACTGCCTGGTCAATCAATCACACGAGGAATCATGGGTTCATCAGAACAATCTTGTCGTGTCTGTGCTTATTATTTGCATCATTAAGCATGTCAACGCTGCTGTACTACTTTTCAAGCAGTTTTTTCTACAGATACTTTCAGCCTATGATATATTCGTGTTGACCAATACATCACTTTGCATGAAGATAGTTCAGAGATTGCCCTATAGTATTGTACTCCCTCCGTCCGAAAATACTTGTCATCAAAATGGACAAAAAATGATGTATCTAAAACTGAAATACATCTAAATACATCGTCTTTTATTCATTTTGATGACAAGTATTTCCGGGCGGAGGGAGTAGAAAATATTTAACTCGCGATTTTGCTTACCCTGTTAATTGAATCGGTCCCCGTCCATAATAGGGTGCAAGCATGGTCTTGTCTATCTGGTCCTTGAAGCAGTAGCCCCATTGGAACTGGGGTCCTCCTACACGTTGACACGCCATGCACAAACATATGTACGACTAATCAAGGCAGTCATGTCCGAATCAAAAGTGCCACGAACGAATTATAATAAACAAACAACCGCAATCAACACCGACTGACGTACCGGTGGTCTCGTGCGAGGTCTGGCCGAAGAAGGCAGCGAGCTCGCGTTTCACGTCGTCTGCGCTGCCGGTGGTGCCGAACTCCGGGAAGGTGCTGGCGGCGGCGATGAAGGCGTCGTACGTGTAAAACCCCTTGGCCTCGCAGATGGAGTCGTCCCGGTGGGGCAGCATGGTGTCGTACACCTGCCGCGTGATGACCGAGCCCACGCCCTGCGCCGCCGCGCCGCCCGCCGCCACGGCGAGCAGAAGCACGGCGGCGCACACCGCGAGCATGACAAACCGCACCATGCTAAGTACTAACTAGCTCACCTTCAGCTGATCAGCTTGTAAGATGCCTGTGTGGCGAGGAGGTTGTTGCAGAGCTATTTATAGATGCTCTGCTCGGGTGCAGCGCAGAGGAAACGCCGTGAGGGACGATGCACGGTTCCACTCCACGCGCGTCCCGTCAGTCCGTCACGTATACTTTTCTACTTTGCGACCATCTTCTTCTTTGCAGGGAGAAAATTTGACGGGCCGCGGTGACAGGGCGATGGACGCATGCGCGTATCGTTCTCACTCACGCAGAGCACTGCGCGAATTCCACACGTCCGCACAAGCAAGTTCTTTTCAGGGCGTTGGAGATACGCGCCGATTTCTTCCGACGGTGTACAGATACACAACACATGCATTCTGGTCGGTCTTGCACAGCGCATGTGGATGGGGGAACTGGAACAAGCGTGTACGTCGTCGGCGGCTGGTGGAAATACACTGGCTTGACGTCCAACGATCGAATCCAGATCACTCAAGCCATCAGATACCACATGGACGGAACAGGAGTCTCCCCCGCCGTGGCCCTCCGCCGATGGCGAGGGGTTGCCGTGGATCGATTTTTTCTACTCTTGTAGTTTAGGTTTTTTAGTTTGTTCATTGTTCTGGCTTCGGCGGCGGCGATGACGGCGCTGAATAAAGTTTCTTCATATTCTACTCCGATGAGTCGATCGCTCCTATGGTTTTGAATGGATTTGGAAACCAGAATGTTCAAGTAAGGATGATGGTGGTGGCATCCTTGTGGTGAATATGTGTCCTCGGGCTTCGCTGTTGCGACGGCGTTTGCTCCAACACCACCGTGGAGCTTGGGAGGTAGTCCAGGAGCGGATGCAGATTGTGATCTGCATTGGCGACATATTGAAGATGGTGAATCGCGAGCTGGGTTCGTGGTCCGTGTTTCGTGGTCCGTGGTTCATGGATGGAAGGTATGATTTTCTTCTCCGACGTCTTAGTCATGTGGGGGCGCTAGATCTGCAGTTCGATGGCGTGTCCGGGGTGTTGCCCCGGTCTGATTCATTCAACGGTAATGGTTTCGTCTTTGGTGAGCCACCTTGGAGGTCCGTAAAGCTATATATGAGCGATGGAGCCGTTTCAAGTTTGGGTGGGAAGGTGGTCCGTCATTGTTTTTTTTGGTTGTTTTGTGCTGGTGCCAGAGGAAGGTGACATGCGTTGGTGTCAAGTTCAGAGGATTCTTCGGTCTTAATTTAATTTTACTTTTTGGCTGGTTTTCCTTTGTGCAAAAGCTATCGTTCTGTTATCTTCTCAGTTTTGCCAGGTTGATGTGTACGTGGCTTATATTACGATATAAATGAGGCACGTATTACCATGCAAAAAACAATAGATTCGTTTAGCCTTGATATAGATAACAACATAACAATATATAGAATTAAGTATTCACTGAAGTGAATCAACTAATCAACTAATAAATGCCTCCGTGAAGTTGTCGGCCGCAGCTGGTGTAATACTAACTTCCCCGACCTCCTCACCGAGGTCCAGTCGTCCGCCCGTCAGGCCACCACATTAGGTGGCTGCTCATTGCGGTCCTTGCTTGAACGCTTTGGACCGTGCGCAACAAGCTTGTCATCCAGCGTGTTCCTCTTCGACGTGTCACCTATGCGGTCTTCAAATTGTGTGGTTACTTGCAGCTCTGGCGGCCACTTAGCCGTCACCAGGACTGGGACGCCATCAACATCATCATCGCCGACCTCCGCTCGATGGCTCTTCGCTTGGCGCCGCCGCTTCCTCCTCCACCACCCGAGCCATACTAGACTCTTTGATGTTGTTGTGGTTGCGGTTGTTCCGCCTTTGTTTTCATTTTAGGGCTTGTTGAGTTGTGCCCTCAACAGAACCCTCTTGTACTCTTTGTTGTGAGATTTTGTGTGTGTGGCTGAACTCTTATGGTACTTTGTGGCTGTGGTGGTTTGCTTTATTTATAAAGCAGGGTGAAAGCCTTTTTAGTAAATAGGAGCATATCATAACTTGACAATTCTTGTATTCAGAAGAAAAAAAACTGGCCTTTTACAATATGTTCCAAGGCTTTTCTCTTACATGAATAAAAAGGGCTATGTTCAACTTCGTGCACACGCTTATGCAGGGGGGGGGGCAGTTGTGTTTCTTCTCATGTGGATAAATCGAAGGTGGTGCAAGGCCACTTCTCTTCCGTGTTGGATAAAGCCCATAAGCGTCAGAGAGACTTTAGTTGGGACATTCTTCGGTTCGCCAACTATGACCTCTCCAGCATTGGGCACCCGTTTTTCGGGGAGCTGGGCAGAAGGAAAAGAGGCTCCTAATTAAAGTTGTCTCACCCCCTCTCATGGGTTCTATACCGATTCATAATTAGAAAACTTCTTTGGTCCTTCACTAACTCGGGCTAAAAGCCCTGAAATCGAAAATGCCAAAATAGGAATAAGGCTTGCTATTGTTAGAAATGTCCAAAAAATATCAAAGGGCTCATACTTCAGCGCTGCAGTGCTTGGTACTCGGACTCTACTGAATTCCAGCATGGGTGTGGTAGATTCTGACGTGATGTGACACCCAGATTCAGAGAATCGAAGGCCCACGTGTTCTAGCTCAGAGATCCATGTCTTCTAGAATACGACTATAGCTTTGGTATAGATAGACCACGATAAATAATTACTTGTGTAGTATAACGTATTGATAGGACAATATTCTTGTGAGGTGAGTTGGGGCCCATGTGAGGTGAGTTGAGTACAAGCTCTTCTAGAAGGTTCTGGGCAGTAGGTGTTTGTTATTTGCAAAATGCAAATAAACCAGAGTTTGGTTGTGAGATTTGGTGTGGTTGGTTTAGTCACTAGAGTGACGCAAATTTGTAGAACAAATGGGTCCTTCTAGCTAGCACTTGGTGCACCACTTGAAAGAAGGGACCAGAATGCAAAAGTGGAAGAGGGGTTTGAATGCAAAAGTTTTTGACGGGGCCAGGGACTTTTCTGAATTATACTTGGTCCAAAGAAACTATGATAATTATCTAGGAATTTTTCTAAGTACTGAAATGGTACTTGCTTCATAACTTAAGTGCTCTAGGGCACATATTCTTTTGAGAAAAGAATATGATCTTAGGGTTTTGGGTTAGGGGTGAAAGTGAGGTTTCCCTAGGGAGAGAGATAGCTAGGGAGAGAGGTTTTTTGTTGGTTTTATGTTGGTTAAGTCTAGATAAGTTGACTAAGAAAAACCAATGCAGAGAACCAGCAAAAGAAACTATAGCAGAAAAAGAAAAGGTAGGGGCCAAAAACCAGGGTGTTACACATGAAGCCAGACCTCTATGAGTGCTCTACATGGTAGGATCAAAGCTATTCTAAAAACTAGATCCGAGAAGGAGGTGATTGACGCCGTCACACAAATACCTAAAGCCAAGCCTCCAGGCCTAGATAGTTTAACGATGGCTTCTTTCGATGCATGATATCATGGCTATCATCAACAATTTTCCCGGTCTCTAAGCCAAGCAACTTAAGTGGGTTAATTCGGCCAACATTGTGCTCCTACCAATGAAGAAGGGTGTTGAGTGCATCTCGTACTTTGGATCGATTATCCTAATCTGTGTGATCCTCCGGATTGTAATTGTAGCCAAGATGTTAGCTACCCGGTTGGCTCCTTTTATGCACAACCTAATCTCCCTCTCCCAACAAAGCAGCGGGTGGTGGTGAGTGAAGCCGACGAGGATGAGGTTGACAACGTGAGTGTGGGCACAATTCCAGAAGATGCAGAACGATGGCCACCAACACACACAATAGCAGGGGAGCCTGATAACATGGTTCACGACCCGGAAGAAACAGGCTGAAGGAAACCAGGTGATGTGGGAGCGGTCGAGCCAAGCGAGGCCGGGGACGGGTTGCAATGATGCTTGGCAATCGGGGAGCCGTATTGCGAGGGGGTGGATGCATGAGGGTTGGTCCAGCTGCATGTGTGATGGTCGTAGAATCAGCATCGGGTGCAACGGATGTCACGCCGACACTTTGATACTTCTCCAACATATCTACTTTTTCAAACACTTTTGCTCTTGTTTTGGTTCAAAACTGAAATTTGCTCCATCAATGATGGAGAGATATTCTTAGGGTCCGGTGTGATGGTAGCACCATCGCCTAGTCACACACAGCGTGACTTGTTCATGGGGATGCCATAGCACGGAAATGAGAAAACATAACAAAATTGGTAACATGGAAACTGGCATAGTGATCAAGTGTTGAACCACGGGGAACTTGATAAATCTCACCTCGGATTCTGTAAAGTATCACGAAGCAAAAGGAATAGCACATGGGAACAATAGATTCACTCAATAATTATTCGTGTGGGTATAGGGGTTAATATGGTTATCCACGGTTCCGCTATTGATCATTGAACGGAAGAAGTTTCAGCCATGTCTATACCGAACCTGCGAGTCACACGCTTATGGATCACCGATCTATTGAGTATTAGAAGTGTAGGATCTTATGTAATTTGCACCGAGAAATTTTCGGGTAAGGAGAGAGAACCGGGAGCTTTTGGAAGAAAACCGGGAAAGCCAAAGGACCGAAAAAGTTCCGGTTAACCCTAGAATGCATCTGGACGATGAAAAGGTTTTGAAAAGTCCTATAATATTTTGAAGTACGCCACTTGGCGCGAGCAAAGTGGGGCACACTACATGGCCCACTTGTCCCATTAGTGGAGGCTCAACCCCCTTGGGTGTGGCTAGGGTTGAAGGAGGGGACACACACCTTGGGGGCAACCCTCTCTCCAAGACGGCTACCTCCTTTGGTCTACTATAAATAGAGGGGAGGGGCAGCCCTTTGGAACACATCTTTTTATGTGCCCATGGTTACGTCTCCCTCTCTCTCTCTCTCTCTCTTGCAAGTGGCTCCACGCCGCAAGGTGTTGGGGAACGTAGCATGCAATTTGAAAATTTTCCTACGCTCATGCAAGATCTATCTAGGAGATGCATAGCAATGAGAGGGGGAGAGCATCTTCATACCCTTGAAGATCGCTAAGAGGAAGCGTTTATCAATGCGATTGATGTAGTCGTACACCTTCACAATCCGTCCCGATCAAGTACCGAACGTACAACACCTCTGCGTTCTGCACACGTTCAGCTCGATGACGTCCTCGCCTTCTTGATCAAGCAAGACGGGCGAAGTAGTAGATGAGTTCCAGCAGCATGACGACTTGGTGACGGTGTTGGTGAAGTACAATCTCCGCAGGGCTTCGCCTAAGCACTACGAAAACTATGACGGAGGATAAACTAGAGGGGACGGGGTTGCCAGCACACGGTTTGGTGAATTTTGATGATCCTTTGGTGCTAGCACTGCCCTTCTATTTATATGTTGAGCCCTGGGGTCGAAACTTGGAGCAAAACCCTCCTCAAAGTCGGTTTTGCCCGAAAGGCAAGAGTCCCACTCGGATTCCAGGACCAAATGCCACAATCCTTGGCGTCTAGCCCAGACACCATGGGCCTCGGCATCTGGCCCAGGGCCAGATGCCAGGGTCTCTGGCGTTTGGCCTCTGACCTCCGCAAAACTTTTTTTGCGCCGACCTATAGCCCCGTGGGCCTGACCCCTTGCCCTAACCATATCATCCAATATATGAATCTTTACCTCTGGACCATTCCGGAGCTCCTCGTCATGTCAGTGATCTCATCCAGGACTCCGAACAACATTTGGTCACCAACATACATAACTCATAACAACATTCGGTCGAACCATATGACAACATACATAATTCCCTTTGTCCATCGGTATGTTACTTGCCCGAGATTCGATCGTCGGTATCTTCATACCTAGTTCAATCTCATTACTGGCAAGTCTCTTTTCTCGTTCCATAATGCATCATCCCGCAACTAACTCATTAATCACTTTGCATGTAAGGCTTCGTATGATGTGCATTACCGAGAGGGCCCAGAGATACCTCTCCGATACTCGGAGTGACAAATCCTAATCTCGATCTATGCCAACCCAACAAACACCTTTGGAGATACCTGTAGCGCATCTTGATAATCACCTAGTTATGTTGTGATGTTTGATAGCACACAAGGCATTCCTCCGGTATCCGGGAGTTGCATAATCTCATAGTTAGAGGAATATGTATTTCAGATGAAGAAAACAATAGCAATAAAACTGAACGATCGATATGCTATGCTAACGGATGGGTGTTATCCATCACATCATTCTCCTAATGATGTGATCCCGTTCATCAAATGACAACACATGTCTATGGTTAGGAAACTTAACCATCATTGATTAACGAGCTAGTCTAGTAGAGGCTTACTAGGGACACGGTGTTTTGTCTATGTATCCACAAATGTATCAAGTTTTTTGCTAATACAATTCTAGCATGAATAATAAACATTTATCATGATATAAGGAAATATAAAATAACAACTTTATTATTGCCTCTAGGGCATATTTCCTTCACAAGGTTGCTCCTCTGTTCTTCTACTTCGACGCCTCTTATCCTTGGATGGTGAAGTCGAAATCCTATTGGATCATTGAGTCTGTACGCGTTGATACCGGCAGAGAGGTCGTCCGTTTGATCTTTCTCCGAGGGGAAATTCTCTCGGTTGGGAGGTTGTAAATCCTAGCTGTGGGGATATGCATCAACAATCTACATCAACACTACTTCTGATGCACTCTAGTTGGTAAGCTCTAATCTAATCTCATCTGCATCTTCATAGTGTTCTTCGGATTTGATTGGTAAGACATGATTTTTTTGTACTCCATTTCCCAATAATCATTATGCTTGTATTGTTGAAATTCTGTAATTTGCTCATCCTCGACTGATCCGTGGTGCAATGAAAGTATTCATACAACACCTGCGGTAGTTCTCAAGAGGGAGAAGGATGGACGGGCGATCATCTACAGGCGCTGGCCTAAAGTTGCAAGGACCGTTAACATTGTCTAAGCATTAGTGTTTACCTTCTGCTTTGGCAGTTTCCAGTTGAGATTCATCTGTTTATTTACTGTGTATGGTGCTATTTTTTAAAGGTTTTATATGTTACCTGAGAAATTTGGTGTTTATACTATGGTGTGGTGTACCACTTGTATGGTGCACTGTGATGTCAAATATGAAATCCTGGCGAACATTCGATGGATATGAAATATAGTGTGTTCGATATGAAATCATGGTGAACATTTATTCGATCTTTTTTGAGCAAAAGAGAGGGGGGTGATATGTCTCCAACGTATCTACTTTTCCAAACACTTTTGCCCTTGTTTTGGACTCTAATTTGCATGATTTGAATGAAACTAACCCAGACTGACGCTGTTTTCAGCAGACTGCCATGATGTTGTTTTATGTGTAGAAAAGAAAAGTTCTCGGAATGTCCTGAAAATCCACGGAGGCACTTTTTGGAACTAATAAGGATTTTTGGGCATAAGAAATACACCAGGGGGCCCACACCCTGTCCACGAGACAGGGGGCGCCCTCCCCCCCCCTATAGGGCGCGCCCCCCTATCTCGTGGGCCCCCTGGACCTCCACCGACCTCAACTCCAACTCCATATATTCCATCTCGGGGAGAAAAAATCGGAGAGAAAGTTTCATCGTGTTTTACGACACGGAGCCGCCGCCAAGCCCTAATCTCCCTCGGGAGGGCTGATCTGGAGTCCGTTCGGGGCTCCGGAGAGGGGGATTCGTCGCTGTTGTCATCATCAACCATCCTCCATCACCAATTTCATGATGCTCACCGCCGTGCGTGAATAATTCCATCATAGGCTTGCTGGACGGTGATGGGTTGGATGAGATTTACCATGTAATCAAGTTAGTTTTGTTAGGGTTTGATCCCTAGTATCCACTATGTTCTGAGATTGATGTTGCTATGACTTTGCTATGCTTAATGCTTGTCACTAGGGCCCGAGTGCCATGATTTCATATCTGAACCTATTTTGTTTTCATGAATATATGTGTGTTCTTGATCCTATCTTGCAAGTCTATAGTCACCTATTATGTGTTATGATCCGACAACCCCGAAATGACAACAATCGGGATACTTCTCGGTGATGAACGTAGTTTGAGGAGTTCATGTATTCACTATGTGCTAATGCTTTGTTCCGGTTCTCTATTAAAAGGAGGCCTTAATATCCCTTAATTTCCGCTAGGGCCCCGCTGCCACGGGAGGGTAGGACAAAAGATGCCATGCAAGTTCTTTTCCATAAGCACGTATGACTATTTACGGAATACTTGCCTACATTACATTGATGAACTGGAGCTAGTTCTGTGTCACCCTATGTTATAGCTATTACATGAGGAATCGCATCCGACATAATTATCCATCACTGATACATTGCCTACGAGCTTTTCACATATTGTTCTTCGCTTATTTACTTTTCCGTTGCTACTGTTACAATTACTAAAAAAACCAAAAACTATTATCTTTACTTTTGCCACCGTTACCTTTATTATCATACTACTTTGCTACTAAATACTTTGCTGCAGATACTAAGTTATCTAGGTGTGGTTGAATTTACAACTCAACTTCTAATACTCAAGAATATTATTTGGCTCCCCTTGTGTCGAATCAATAAATTTGGGTTGTACTTCACCCTCGAAAGCTGTTGCGATCCCCTACACTTGTGGGTTATCAAGACTAATTTCTGGCGCCGTTGCCGGGGAGCATAGCTCTATTCTCTGAGTCACTTGGGATTTATATCTGTTGATCACTATGAAGAACTTGAAAGACGCTAAAACCAAGATCTATCCCTCAACTACGAGGGGAGGTAAGGAACTGCCATCTAGCTCTGCACTAGATTCTCCTTCCGTTATGAGTAAGCTTGCGACACCTAAACCTGCTACTTCTATGAATTCTGATATGTCGCATGTTATTGATGATGCCACTTCTGCTATGCATGATGAAACTACTTCTATGCGTGATACTACTTAGCCATTAGGTGAATTTCTTGATGAACAACTTGCTAGAGTTAGGGGGAATGAAAATATTGAAGATGCTATTATTGATGATAGTGATGATGAAAATTCTCCCAATGATTATGTATTGCCTGTTGTTCCTAAGGGTTATGTTATGAATGAAGAAGCTGCTAGAGCTATCTTTGCTTGCAATGATAGATATGATCTTAAGAAATTATTAGCTAAATGGAAGCAGCAGTCTCTTAATGCTAGAATGAAACCTGACCCTGCTTTTGCTACTTCACCTATTTGTGTTACTGATAAGGATTATGAATTCTATGTTGATCCTGAGATTATTACTCTAGTTGAATATGATCCTTTTTATGGTCTTGAATCTGAAACTGTTGTGGCACATCTTACCAAGTTGAATGATATAGCTACCCTGTTTACTCATGATGAAAGATCCCTCTATTTTTATATCCTTAATATATTTTCGTTCTCGTTAAAGGGTGATGCTAAGACTTGGGATAATTCTCTTGCTCCTGGTTGTGTGCGTAGTCCCCAGGATATGATTTATTACTTCTCTCCTAAATATTTCCCTGCACATAAGAAACAAGTTGCCTTGCGGGAAATATATAATTTTGTGCAAATCAAAGAAGAGAGTCTCCCACAAGCTTGGGGGAGGCTTCCCCGGTTACTTAATGCTTTGCCTGATCATCCTCTCAAGAAAAATGAAATACTTGATATCTTTTATAATGGTCTAGCCGATGCTTCCAAGGACTACTTGGATAGTTGTGCTGGTTGTGTTTTCAGGGAAAGAACAGTCGATGAAGCTGAAATACTATTGAATAATATGTTGACTAATGAAAATAATTGGACTCTTCCTGAGCCAATTCCTGAAGCAATTCCTGAACCAATTGAGCCAACTCCTGAGCCAATTCATGAAGCAATTCCTGAACCAATTGAGCCAACTCCTGAGCCTATTCCTAAACCCACTCCAAAGAAGAGAGGTGTTTTATTTCTCAGTCCTAAAGATATGCAAGAGGCAAAGAAATCAATGAAATAAAAAGGTATTAAAGCTGAAGATGTTAAGAATTTACCACCTATTGAAGAAATACATGGTCTTAATATACCACCTGTTGAAGAACCACATTGTCTTGATAACCCAACACAGGTAGTAAAGGTAAATTCTCTCTATAGATATGATAAAGTTGAAATCCCCTCTACTAAATTTCATAGCCCTTGCTTAGATGAATTTGATGACTTTATGGCTAGACAAGAAAGTTTTAATGCTTATGTTGGTAGAGAGTTAAAGAATAATACTTTTGAGATAGGACGCGTAAGCGATAATATGGCTAGAGTTAAAGGTGAACTCCAACTCATTAGCAAATATGCTTCTATGGTTGCTACTCAAGCTGAGCAAGTACTCAAAGCTCAAAATGATTTGCTTGATGAATTAAATAATAAAAATGACTTTGCTGTTAGAGTGGCTACTAGAACTGGTAGAATGACTCAGGAACCTTTGTATCCTGAAGGCCACCCTAAGAGAATCGAGCAAGATTCTCAGAGAAATAATTTAGAGGCACCTAGTTCTTCTAAAAAGAAGAAAAATAAAAACGATAGAACTTTGCATGCTTCTAGTGAACCTACTGTAAACACACCTGAGAATCCCAATAATATTTCTATTTCTGATGCTGAAACAAAATTAGGTGATGAACATGAACCTGGTGATAATGTTAATAATAATGCTCATGTTGATGCTCAACCTAGCAAAAACAATGAAGTAGAGGTTGAACCTGTTGTTGATCTTGATAACCCAGAATCAAAGAATCAACATTATGATAAGAGAGATTTTGTTGCTAGAAAGCACGGTAGAGAAAGACAACCATGGGTTCGGAAACCCATGCCCTTTCCTCCTAAACCATCCAAGTCAAAGGATGATGAGGATTTTGAGCGCTTTGCTGAAATGATTAGACCTATTTTCTAACGTATGCGCTTAACCGATATGCTCAAAGTAAATCCTTATGCTAAGTATATGAAGGATATCATTACAAATAAAAGAAAGATACTGGAAGCTGAAATTTCCACCATGCTTGCTAATTACACTTTTAAGGGTGGAATACCAAAGAAACTTGGAGATCCCGGGGTACCAACTATACCATGCTCCATTAAAAGAAATTATGTTAGAACTGCTTTATGTGATCTTGGAGCCGGTGTTAGTGTTATGCCTCTCTCTTTATATCATAGACTTGAATTGAATAAGTTGACACCTACTGAAATATCTTTGCAAATGGCTGATAAATCAACTGCTATACCTGTCGGTATTTGTGAGGATGTGCCTGTTGTGGTTGCAAATGTCACTATCTTAATGGACTTTGTTATTCTTGATATTCCTGAGGACGATAGTATGTCTATTATCCTTGGTAGACCTTTTTTTGAATACTGCAGGGGCTGTTATTGATTGCAACAAAGGCAAATTCACTTTTCATGTTAATGGTAATGAGCATATGGTACACTTTCCGAGGAAACAATCTCAAGTTCATAGCATCAATTCTATT
The DNA here is from genome assembly GCF_002162155.2 of Triticum dicoccoides. Classification (NCBI taxonomy): domain Eukaryota; kingdom Viridiplantae; phylum Streptophyta; class Magnoliopsida; order Poales; family Poaceae; genus Triticum; species Triticum dicoccoides. The sequence continues at coordinate 596,287,608 of NC_041389.1, read as the reverse complement.
GGAAAAGTTCCAACTATCATTATTGGAGGTTTTGAATTTCCTCTCCCTACTGTCAAGAAAAAGTATGATATTCTAATTGTTGGGGATTTTCATATCCCCATTGAGGTAACTTAGTGTTATTCGAAATTTCTCCGGTTCCGTGTTATTCGGAATGAGTTTGTTAACAAGACTTGATCAACCTTGTTAGTGGATTCATTTTGATGATCATGAGAAGGATGAAACTAGAAGGCACAACCTTTTGTACCCTCTTTTTACTTTATGTTATTTAAAATAAATAAAGCAAAAATAGTATTATCCGTCTGTTTTCTGAATTATCCGTACAATAAAAAAATATCCCGAAAATAAAACTGCTCCAAATGCCCTGCAAATTTAGTATGATTTTTTATGGAATATTTGAGGATTTTAGGCACTGAAAACACTGCAGGAGGGGCAAGCACCAGGCCACGAGAGTGGAGGCCCCCCCCCTATAGGACGCGCCCCCTTATCTCGTGGGCCCCTGGTGGCCCCCCTCCACTTATGCCAGCACCCACACACTTCATCTTCTACCCAAAAAAATCTCCATCCAGCTCAAGCACGAGTTCTAGCTCATTTTGCTGCGATCTTCGATCTCCTTGCTCAAAGCTCCATTCACAAAACTGCTTTGGGAGATTGTTGCTTGGTATGTGACTCCTCCATTGGTCCAATTAGTTTTTGTTCTAGTGCTTTATTCATTGCAAATTTTTGCTGCATAGGTGACCATGTTCTTGAGCTTGCATGTTAAATTTATGAGGTCCCAAGCAATTCTAATGCATGATATAGGCTCTAAGCACTTGTAGGAGTAGTTGCTACCAATGTTGTTTAGTTTTACTCACTTTTATTTTGAAGTTACTAAAATTTCAGATTTATTTTAGAAAAAGAAATATGCTTAGAAGAATGTACCAAGGTGGTTCCTCGGTAAAGAAAGGGCCCAGGATTGCTATACGTGAGCAAGATGTTGAATTGCCGAGGGACACGAATGTACGAGCTTGTGAGTGGCCATCCAATGATTTTATGGTCAGGGCAAGATTTAAGGAGGAATTTGACACGTATGTGCGTAATGCTGAGCTGGAGGACTTCTTACAAGATAAGTGTCCTCAGTACTATTAATTGACTGATTCCTTTATACAGAGGTTTAAATATAATTGTATGCGTAATTCTCCTAGTGTCCTATTTGATATTTATGATACATCTTACACCATGGACTTAGAGGATTTTACAACTGCTTGCAAACTTCCGTAGTGGGGTAATATTAATGATCCTCACAAATCTGAATTTAGAAATTTTCTTGTTAGTATTATTGTGGGAGAATCTAGGGACATAGCACAAGCTACCATAGGGAGCATTCGTTTTCCTGCTATACATTATTTTGCTCTCTTCATTGGTAGATGTATTAACGGTAAGGATGAAGCATGCCACATGTGTGTCCCTGGTCTGTGTGTCCTCAAGAGTGATGTGTTAGGTTATAAAGGTTATAACTTGGGGGCAATAGTTGCACATAGGTTGCAGAATAATAGTAGAAAGGGAAATTTATTTGGAGGAATTTATGCAACCCGTGTGGCTAATTATCTTGGTATAGCCCCACGAGAGGGAGATATGATAATACCTCCTGTTTATTTGGATTATGAAGCTATGGCCAGTCATCAATTTCTTGGGAGGAATGAACAATTCCTCCAATGTCAACTAACCTATGACAGACGCAACGTCGTCCATGTTACTCTTCCTGCTCCCTAACTTTTTGATTATCAGGCAAAATGAAGATATGTTGTCACCAGGGAGGAAGCAGCTGAACACGAGAGGAGAGTGAAGGCAGCTCGCCAACACGCTGCAGCTCAGGAGGCGGTTACCGCTGCATCTCAGTACGACCCCGGTTTCACTTATGGATACCAGCCAGGCGGTCCTTGGTATTAGACCAACTTAGGCCAAAAGCATAAGCTTGGGGGAGTACGTATTTCTCACCAACTTTACATTCATGTTCACACACTAGTTGTCGGTGCTCATACTCTTTCATTGTATTATCCATGCTAGTTTAAATTCCCTTTTTCTAGTTTTCTTCTTGTGTGTTTGATAAACCTTGAGAAAATCCAAAAAAATTAGTTAGTTTAATTTCCATGCTTGTAGTAGAAATTAAAATGAAAACCCAAAAAGATTTCTAGTTCTTCTTCTTACTTGTTGGGAGCTTTCCCGTGTAAATAGTTTTATTTTCTTTTATTTCCTTTGGGGATCGAGAAGACCATATTGAAAATGCTTAGTGGCTCTCATATGCATGATTGTTTATTTAACTTAGAGCCCATATTACTTGTCTTCTCTTTTGAGTTGAATGCTTGAGGATTCCAGCTTAGTCCAATGCACGTGCACTCTTATTATTATACACATCGTTCGGTCATGCAAGTGAAAGGTAATGACGATATATATGGACTTATTGGGATGAGAAAAGCTGGTATGAACTCGACCTCTCTTGTTTTTGTAAATATGATGAGTTCATCGTTTCTGAGTCAGCTTATTATGAAGTAAACATATTTGCAATGACATTTAGAGATTATAGTTGCTTGTGCCATGATTGATTAGCTTTGAGTTATAATGGTTTACCTTGCGTGCCAACATGCTATTAGAATGATTATGATGTGGTATGATGGGATGGTATCCTCCTTTGAATGAATTGAGTGACTCGACTTGGCACATGTTCAGGCATGTAGTTGAAACAAATCAACATAGCCTTCATGATATTTATGTTCATGGTAGATTATATCCTACTCATGCTTGTACTCGGTGTAAATTAATTTTAATGCATGTTCATGACTGTTGTCGCTCTCTCAGTTGGTCGCTTCCCAGTCTTTTGCTAGCCTTCACCTGTACTAAGCAGGAATATTACTTGTGCATCCAAACTCCTTAAACCCCAAAGTTGTTCCATATGAGTCCACTATACCTTCCTATATGCGGTATTTACCTGCCGTTCCAAGTAAATTTGTATGTGCCAAACTCCAAACCTTCAAATGAAATTCTGTTTTGTATGCTCGAGCAGCTCATGTTACAACTAGGGCTGCCTATATCTTCCATGCTAGGTGGGTTATTCTCAAGAGGAGTGGACTCCGCTCCTCATTCACGAGAAAGGGCCGGTAACCGGGATGCCCAATCCCATGATCCAAAAAGATCAAAGCAAATCAAAATAATTAAACAAAACTCCCCCAGGGTTGTTGTTAGTTGGAGGCACTCGTTGTTTCGAGCAAGCCATGGATTAATGCTTGTTGGTGGTTGGCGGAGTATAAACCTTTACCATTCTGTTTGGGAACTGCCTATAATGCATGTAGTATGGAAGATACAACCATCTCATAGTTGTTGCGTTGACAGTGAAAGTATGCCGCTCAAAATGATTATTCAATCTCTATTCTAAAATCGAGCTCTGGCACCTCTACAAATCCCTGCTTCCCTCTGCGAAGGGCCTATCTATTTACTTTTATGTTGAGTCATCACCCTTCTTATTAAAAAGCACCCGCTTGAGAGCACACTGTCATTTGCATTCATTACTATTGGTTTATATTGGGTATGACTTGACTGGATCTCTTTTACCATGAATTACAATGTTTAGTCAGTCCTTGATCTTTAAAGGTGCTCTGCATTTATGTTCTGCAGTCTGAGAAAGGGCTAGCGAGATACCCTTTTGTTATATCATGTTATGATTGTTTTGAGAAAGTGTTGTCAACCGAGTTTTATTATTATGGCTCGCTAGCTGATTATGCTAATTATATGAGTAATTGTGAGACCCAAGTGTTATTGTGAGCATGGTTAGTTCATAATATTTGCTGAAACTTGAATGCTGGCTTTTCATATTTACAACAACAAGAGCAAACAGAGTTTGTAAAAGTTTTTCTTTATCACTTTCAGTTTATCAACTGAATTGCTTGAGGACAAGCAAAGGTTTAAGCTTGGGGGAGTTGATACGTCTCCAACGTATCTACTTTTCCAAACACTTTTGCCCTTGTTTTGGACTCTAATTTGCATGATTTGGATGAAACTAACCCGGACTGACGTTGTTTTCAGCAGAACTGCCATGATATTGTTTTATGTGTAGAAAAGAAAAGTTCTCGGAATGTCCTGAAAATCCACGAAGGCACTTTTTGGAATTAATAAGAATTTTTGGGCGAAAGAAATACACCAGGGGGCCCACACCCTGTCCACGAGACAGGGGGCGCCCCCCCCCCTATAGGGCGCGCCCCCCTATCTCGTGGGTCCCCTGGACCTCCACCGACCTCAACTCCAACTCCATATATTCCGTCTCGGGGAGAAAAAAATCGTAGAGAAAGTTTCATCACGTTTTACGACACGGAGCCGCCGCCAAGCCCTAATCTCTCTCGGAAGGACTGATCTGGAGTCCGTTCGGGGCTCCAGAGAGGGGGATTTGGCGTCGTTGTCATCATCAACCATCCACCATCACTAATTTCATGATGCTCACCGCCGTGCGTGAGCAATTCCATCGTAGGCTTGTTGGACGGTGATGGGTTGGATGAAGTTTACCATGTAATCAAGTTAGTTTTGTTAGGGTTTGATCCCTAGTATCCACTATGTTCTGAGATTGATGTTGCTATGACTTTGCTATGCTTAATGCTTGTCACAAGGGCCCGAGTGCCATGATTTCAGATCTGAACCTATTATGTTTTCATGAATATATGTGTGTTCTTGATCCTATCTTGCAAGTCTATAGTCACCTATTATGTGTTATGATCCGACAACCCCAAAGTGACAATAATCGGGATACTTCTTGGTGATGACCGTAGTTTGAGGAGTTCATGTATTCACTATGTGCTAATGCTTTGTTCCGGTTCTCTATTAAAAGGAGGCCTTAATATCCCTTAGTTTCCGCTAGGACCCCGCTGCCACGGGAGGGTAGGACAAAAGATGTCATGCAAGTTCTTTTCCATAAGCATGTATGACTATTTACGGAATACATGCCTACATTATATTGATGAACTGGAGCTAGCTCAGTGTCACCCTATGTTATAGCTATTACATAAGGAATCGCACCCAGCATAATTATCCATCACTGATCCATTGCCTATGAGCTTTTCACATATTGTTCTTCGCTTATTTACTTTTCCGTTGCTACTGTTACAATTACTACAAAAACCCAAAAACTATTATCTTTACTTTTGCCACCGTTACCTTTACTATCATACTACTTTGCTACTAAATACTTTGCTGCAGATACTAAGTTATCCAGGTGTGGTTGAATTGACAACTCAACTGCTAATACTCAAGAATATTCTTTGGCTCCCGTTGTGTCGAATCAATAAATTTGGGTTGTACTTCACCCTTGAAAGTTGTTGCGATCCCCTACACTTGTGGGTTATCAGGGGGCTCCCCCTCCGATTTCATTAAAGAAACCACCACCAATCCAGGTTCAGACCATAAACCCTAAAACTATTTAGCATCCAAACTAGCAATCTGGGGAAACTTAAACCGAGCAGCAACATAAACTCTCCAAACCACTTAGACGGCCACAAGCGGCAGAATGACATGAGGACGCAGCCTCTAGCGGATAAAGGAAAGAAAGAAACAGATAAGCTATTTAATCGCGGGGGAGGGATGTGCTTCAGCCCGTCAGTCGAAGTGTTCCATCTCTCCATCCCTGCGATGCTCTGTAAACCTCACTTGCTACTCGCTCAATTAGCTTTGCCCCCAGCGTCAGAAGCCTTTGTCCTGGGGTTTTTTTTCTGCAAAACAGCCCAATCACCTATCCAATTACAAGTTAGTTTTATCAACATCATAGGGTCACTGACCTATTTATCATTTAAAGTTATATCATTCTGACATCTCCAGATGGCCCAAATAATTGTAGAGATCCCAACCAGCACAAGTTTTTTTCTTCCTATGAGAATCTTTTGATCCAAGGGCCCAGACAATCATCTACCCCATTCAGAGTTGTTCTTAGATTGAATGAGCATTTTATTAGACCCCTTTACAACCTAGCAGCAGAACAAGAGAAGAACAAGTGATCTATGGTCTCATCTTGACCACGGTATACACAATCTGTCTTCCTTTCCACCCTTTTTTGCTAGATTATCTGTGGTCAGTTACTTTTTCTAGCAATAAGCCATAGAAACAAATTGGTTTTAGCTGGAATTTTAATTTTCCAAAGGAATTTATGTGGGAAACCAACCTCTGTTTTGATTAGAAATTAGTATAGTGACCTCACCGAGAATTGTCTGTTGGCCGTGAGCATCCATAGTGGCTGATCCTTGCCATCATGCATTCTCACCCCCTCACATCTAGCTTTCAAGTTGTCCCAAAAAATGCGTTTATCTTCAGCAAAATCTCTTCTGAGCCTAAACCCCCATCCCATGTTAATGGCCTCAGCCACCGAAATGCCATGGTTCAAACTGATGAAGTATAGGCTTGGATAAGCCACTTTTAGAGGTTTAAATCCCACCCACCAATCTTCCCAAAACCTTGTGTTTTGCCCATCCCCTATTTTTTCTTCACATTTTTGTAATATATGTCTTTGATCTGCATGAGACTTCCCCAAAAATGAGAGTCTCTAGCTTTCTTTTTAATTCCAGAGATACATTTTCCTTTAACATGCATATTAAGAAGTATTCTAACACACATCCCATCTTCAGTCTCCAACTTCCACAACCATTTGGCCAACAAAGCTTTGTTCATTAATTCCAAATTTAGAATCCCTAGATCCCCCAGGTCCGTTGGTAAGTAGCATGTTGTCCAATTCACCATGTGGTATTTCTTCTTATCCTCATTTTCCTGCCAAACTAATCTAGCTCTAAAAAACAACTTTTTTCCTTACCCCCACTAGCATAGGATAAAAAGGCATCGTATACATGGGCATGTTTGACAGGCAAGCATGAACCAAGGTGACTCTCCCTGCCATATTCAATAACCTCCCCTACCAGCGTGCACACCTTTTTTCTATCTTTTCTATATCATCTTTCCAAAATTTGTTTCCCAACCTCGCATTAGACATAGGTAGTCCCTAATATTTGAATGGGACCTCCCCTTTTTTACAAGTGAATATCTCCTGATATATCCCACTTTTTCCTCTGGCTTCTCCAAAGAGGAAAACCTCACTTTTATGGAAGTGGATAGTCAGCCCAGACATTTGTTCGAAGGCCGTGAGAATGAATTTTAGGTTTTAGCACTTTTCTCATCATCTTTAAGCAAGAATATGGTGTCATCTGCATATTGCAACATGTTAAACCCATCATCCCCTAACTCAGTCAACACCCCTTTAACATACCCTGCATCTTTGGCCTTATCTAGAATAATAGCCAAAGCATCTGCAGCTATGTCAAACAGCAGCGGAGACATGGCATCCCCCTGTCTTAATCCTTTGTAAGTTTTAAAGTAAGGTCCAATTATGTCATTAACCTTAATCCCAATTTGTCCCCCTATCATTCTGTGCATGACCATATCACACCATTTGTCAGGAAGTTGCTTTATTTTCAACATCTTATAAACAAAAGGCCATTTGATTTTACCATATGCCTTTCAAAGTCCACCTTAAACAAAACATCACTCTGTTTTTATGGTGGATGGTGTTAAGAGCTTCATGAAGCACCACAATCCCTTCCATAATATATCTACCTTTTATAAAGGCAGTTTGTGTTGGCAGGATTACAGGCTTAATGACCTCACTTAACCTGTTCATCAAAACTTTGGTTATAATTTTGAAACTAACATTGAGTAAACAGATAGGCCTAAACTTTTGAATTTGTTTGGCATCATCAGATTTGGGTACCAAAAGTGATGATCCCATAGTTTAGTCTTGTTATATCTAGCTTTCAATCATGAAACTCATTTAGTAATTTCATTAGGTCCCACTTGACAGTCTCCCAAAAATGTTGGTAGAAGCCAACAAGTATTCCATCAGGGCCAGGGCTTTTGTTTTTCTCCATCCCAAAGACCACTGCATGAAGCTCTTCCATAGACAAAGGTTTAGTCAATATATCATCCTATTCTCTAGTAATTCTCTATTCCCCCAAAATATTAAGATTAAATGAAGAAATATCTGGTTGTCCAAACAAATTTTTGTAGAAGTTAGTGATGTATTTAATGAGGTTATCCTCACCTTCAATCACCCCGTCCTCCTGCTCTAGATATAATATTCTATTTTTTCTTCTCCTACCATTGACTTTAGCATGGTAGTATTTTGTGTTGCAGTCTCCATCTTTAATCTCACTATCTCTTCCTATTTCGTCTCTTCCTGTTTTAATAATCTACGCAATTGACATCGAAGGTCTCTCTGCTCCTCTCTATCCTGAGCAGAGAGTCCCATTATCTCAGCATTTTTATCTAGAGCATCTAATTTCATCAGAATTTTTCTCTTGATATTTCTATACCAAGCATTGGAGTTTAAGATCCACCCTCTTACTTTCTGTCTAAATGTTCTCATTCTATTCTGCCACTGTTCCATGGTATCACCATGATATTTGGCAGACTAAATTTTAGTGGCAAACTCCCTGAAACCTTCCCTCATCATCCAAGAGTTTTCGAATCTAAAGATAGGGGGTGAGTATGTTTTCTCCCCTGTATCTAGGATCAGAGGAGTATGATCAGATAATTCTCTTTCTAATGCATATACATGAGTCAAGAGGATAATGGTCCTCCCAGTCTGGGCAAATGAGAATTCTATCTAGTTTTTCATATGTGGGATCTTGGAGATTGTTTGCCCAAGTAAATTTTCTTCCATTTAGGGGCAACTCTCTCAAGCCAACTTGCTCAATTATAGTATTTAAAATAAAGCTCTGGTGGTTATATCCACCAGGTTTATTTTTCTCATCACTTTTCTTGATAATATTTAAATCTCCCCCCATAAGACATGGTACAAAGGCATTGTCTTGATATATTCTGCATATTTCTGCCATATAAGCAGCTTTACCAACATTTTGAGCATCACCATAAACAATAATAAGATTCCATTAAAATTTGGCTTCTTTGTCAATAAGAAGGGTCCTAATGCAGTAAACCCCATTCTCTATGTAAGTGCATCTAATGCCACCCCTAGTTGGTTTTGGAGTATTGACGACAAAGTTGGTTGAGGGACTAATGCGTTTGTGAGAATTGCAGGATAACGCAGGTAGTGTCCCTCATTGATTCGGGTTACCTACCGGAGATGACCCCTAAAAATGTATGAAGGCATTGAAGACAAGGGTGGTATGTGAAGATATTCACATTGAATACTATGACATGAGAAGACATTGAGTGAAGACTATGGAGCGCGAAGACTGTGTCGTTTCGTTGTTTCCTTTTCTTCTTTGTTGAGTCAGGAACCACCATACTGTTAAGTGGGGTCCAAGTGAACAAAGTCAGAATGACTGAAGTGATGCTCAACCAAAATCCTATGTCTTCGAGCGAAGACAATGAGAGCAAATCTTATCCAGAGTTGGATGAGTCAGCTTTGCTTGTAGCCCAAGTAAAGTTGTCGTGTGTGTTTGAAATCTGACCGTTGGAACACGTGTCAGTTCCTTAGTGACCCAGGGTCATTTCGGACATATCAGGTCGGGTTGCCTTGTGGCTATAAATAGCCCACCCCCTACACCATAAATTGGTGGCTGCTTAGAGTTAGTATACGGCTTTTGTCGTTTGAGAGCAACCCACCTCGAAGCCTTTGAGAGAGAGAAATCCTTGCGAGGACAAAGCCCAAACACCCAGAGCCAAAGAGTGTTAGGCATCACTGAAGTCTTTCTGTCTGTGTGACCTGAAGACTTATTACACTTGAGGACTGTGTATCCTCCAGCCGGTTAGGCGTCGCGTTCTAAGCATCCAAGAGTCATTGTGGATCGCCGGTGAATGAAGTCTGTGACGGTTCGGAAGTCTACCTTGAAGACTTACCACGAGTGATTGGACGAGGTCTGTGTGACCTTAGTTCAAGGAGAATACGGTGAGGACTTGGTGTCCTGAGCTGCGTGCTCAGCGACTGGGTGTCCGGGACTGTGTGTTCTCGAGTTTAAATACTCAGCCCCTCCAACTAGACGTACAGTTGTCACAGCATCTGGAACTGGTCCAACAAATCATGTGTCTTCAACAAGTGACTGGTTCTATCCTTTCCCTCCCTTTACATTGAGTTTGTCTTCTTGAAGTCATGGCCTATTTGTTATACCTGTTTAACTTCATTGCTTGACTACTATTGTTGATTGGCTTCATACTATCTTCCATCCCGATCCTTACTACCAAGCTGCTATTAGTCTTTGTACTTTCACATTATTGCATACATGACTATGGTTTGCTTGTCGTAGTCTACCTTCCGCTGCATATCAATTAGGTCATTTCTATTGTTTGTCTTCGGAACTTCCACGTTTTGAAGACTTTCATAAAAATCGCCTATTCACCCCCCCCCTCTAGTCGATAACTAGCACTTTTAATTGGTATCAGAGCAAGGTACTCCTTTGTTCTGTGTGATTCGGTTTAACCACCTGGAGTTTAGCTATGTCGACTGCAGGATTGAGGAACATATCTTGCCCCACCTTTGACGGTCATGAGTATCCTCAGTGGAAGGCCATGATGAAGAAGCGGCTCATGGCTATGGACAGTGAACTGTGGACCGTCACTGAGATTGGTCTTACTGATCTATGCAAGATGGTGGAGGCCGATGACATTCGCAACTACACTCTGCTGAACCTCACCGCGAAGGATGTCATTTGCTCCTGCTTGTCCCGAAATCAGTTCAGGAATGTCATGCACCTCAATCACGCGAAGCTAATCTGGGACCGGCTTTCTGAGGTCTATGAAGGTCATCTTAATCGTCATGATCCTTGGCTTGATGACTACAAGGAGTCTCTTAAAGAGATGACCTTTCCACCTGAATCATCTTCATCTTCACCATGCCTCATGGCAGGGGGTGCTAAGGTAACTGAATGCTACCTCTCTGAAAGTAGTGATTATGAATCAGGTAATGAATTTGGCCCCAGCTATGTCAAACTTGCTTCCCTTGCCACTAAACAACGAAGAGCCTTGGAAAAGGTTCAAAACATGCTTAGTAAGAGCGATGATATGTTGGGTGAAGAAATGAATCAGTCAAAAACATTGGCTGAGAGTCTTCAGAGACTTCATTCCAAGTTTGACGCCCTTCAAGATCAACATAATGCTCTCTTGTCTGATCACGAGAAGCTTTCTTCTGAATGTCTTCAAAGAAAGCATGACCTTGAAAAGATAAGAGTGGATTATGAAGATCTTCAGAAGGAGCACGATTCATTACTTGCTCAACAAATCAGCGTTACACAGGATAAATTTGAACCACCATGTCTAAAGTGCATTGAGCGTGATAGCGCTACATCTGTTGCTGAATGTTCCACTGCTACTACTGTTGCATTGTCTTCAACTACTGATGTGGTAACTAACCCCTTTGTGGAGGATACCACTACTATTGCTGATGAAAATGCTAGGTTGAAGACATTGCTTAAAATAGGGATGTATAAAAGTCTGAAAGGACATCAGACACTTTGCGATGTCCTCAAGAAGCAGATTCTGAACCGAAACCCTAGGAAAGAGGGTGTTGGGTTCGAGAGGAAAATGAATGTTGATGGTTCCTACTGGAAGCCTGAGCAGTATCCCAAAACCACATGGGTTGCTTCAAAGGGACCTTCAGTGGATCCATCCACCTTATCTGGCTTTACCTGTGCTAATCCTATTTATCATTGATGAATCCTTTGATGCAAACTATAAACTGTTCAAAAATCAGAATGGTGAAGTGTTTGCCAGGTATATTGGTACTAACTGCAGGAATGGACCACCTATGAAGAAGATCTAGGTTCCCAAAAGTTGTCTTGAGAATCTTCCAGTGAATGTGATCATGACACCACCAGGGAAGAAGACAAACCCCAGACCTATGGCTTCATATGGCCCAAAGGCTTCTTACAGGACTCACCTGAGTCACCCTAACGCCAATGTTTTGCAGGGAAATCATACTCAAACTGATGAATATGAGCGTGTGTCTTCAAAACGCTATGTTCATAGAACTAAGAACTTTTCTGCTTATTCATATGAGTATCATTCATCTCCTGCAAGGCTATTTGCTAGGGCTTCAAGGCCGAAGTTCTCAGATGCTGCACTTAGACTCATTGCTTCTAAGCCACCCCTGAAGATGTGGGTGGTGAAGAAGAATTAACTTTCTTTTGCAGAATAGGGTCTCCAGCCTGAAATCAAAGGCGTCCAGTACTATTGCTGGGGACCTAAAACACATTAAAGGACGCATGATAAAATGATGTTACTATGTACTTCACATCTGAATCGCTTACCAGTCATACTATGTGTCCTAACCTTGACCTAAGCTGTGATAATCCTTGTGTGCGTCAAATGCTTATGCTTCACAACACTCTTTGTGAAGCCTATCCTCCTAACTGCACTGTAGGGTATGACACCAAAAGCTTCAGAATGGATTATGGACAGCGGATGCACTAATCATATGACTGGTGATCGAAGTCTTCTCATGGACTCAACCTTACGTCCATACGACAAGAGTCACATCACATTTGCTGACACTGGTAAAAGCAAGGTATTGGGTCTAGGTAGAGTTGCAATCTCAAAGGATCAACACATGGATAAAGTGATGCTTGTTGAATCCCTTGGTTTCAACTTAATGTCTGTGTCAATGCTTTGTGACTTAAACATGATTGTGCTATTCGGAAAATATCGTTGCCTTATACTAATGGAATCTGACAAGTCTCTAGTCTTTGAAGGGTATCGAAAAGATGATCTATACATGGTAGATTTCTCAGCAGGTCCACAGCTTGCCGTATGTCTTCATGCAAAAGCTTCAGAATGCCGACTCTGGCATCGGAGGCTGGGGCATGATGGCATGAGAAACTTACACACACTCGTCAAGAAGAAGCATGTCACAGGCATCGAAGGTGTCAAGTTCAAGAAGGATCATTTTTGTGGTGCCTGCGAAGCTAGAAAGATGACTAGGGCAAAGCACCCCTCAAAGACAATCATGACGACATCCCAACCCTTCGAGCTGTTACACATGGACTTATTTGGCCCTACTCGCTACTCTACCCTCACAACGACTGCATGTCTCTATGGCTTTGTCATTGTTGATGATTACTCAAGATATACATGGGTGCACATAATTCTCTACAAGACTGAAGTGCAAGAAGTCTTCAGACACTTCGCCAATCGAGCCATGAACAATTATGGCGTCAAGATCAAGCATATCAGTAGTGATAATGGCACTGAGTTCAAGAACATCGGGCTTGATCTTTATCTCGATACAATGGGAATCACTCATGAGTTTTCTGCTCCATACACACCTCAGCAAAATGGCATTGTAGAGCGCAAAAACAGAACCCTCATTGAAATGGCTCGAACAATGCTCGACGAGTACAAGACACCAAGGAAGTTCTGGCCTGAAGCTATTGATACAGCATGTCACATGATCAACCGTGTTTACATCCACAAGCTTCTGAACAAAACATCATATGAGCTCCTTACTGGTAAGAAGCCAAATGTCAGCTACTTCAAAGTATTTGGTGCTAGGTGCTGGATCAAGGATCCCCATCCAAGTCAAAATTTGCACCTAAAGCTCACGAAGGCTTCATGCTCGGTTACGGAAAGGACTCGCACTCTTACAGAGTCTTCAACCTCTATCTCTACAAAATCGTTGAAACTGTGAACGTGAGATTTGATGAAACCAATGGTTCACAAAGAGAGCTTCTGCCAAGTACACTAGATGAAGCTCCACCCAGCGAATCTATCAAGTTAATGGGAACTGGTGAAATCATGCCCTCTGAAGCACATCCTGAAGAGGAACTTATCATTTCTGCACCAAACCAACCTGAAGACAATGCTCAGACCAAAGATAATCCTTCCAATGATGACAATGATCAGCAAGAGCAAGGTCTTCGTCCAGTTCATCCTCGTGTTGCAAATGAAGTACAAATTAAGAAGATAATTGATAGCATCAATGCACCTGGTCCACTTACTCGCTCAAGAGCAACACAGTTAGCAAATTTCTATGGGCACTTTTCGTTTGTGTCAATATCAGAACCCAAGAAAGTTGCTAAAGCCTTTATGGAACCTGAATGGATTCAAGCTATGCAAGAAGAACTTCAACAGTTCAAGCTGAACAATGCTTGGGAACTAGTCAAGCGTCCTGACCCTCGCAAGCATAACATCGGCACAAAATGGATATATCGAAACAAGCAAGATGAGCATGGTCAAGTCGTCAGAAACAAAGCACGTCTTGTGGCTCAAGGATATACTCAAGTTGAAGGAATTGACTTCGATGAAAAATTTGCTCATGTGGCTAGGCTTGAAGCTATTCGCATACTGCTAACCTATGCTAACCACCACAACATCTTGCTATATCAAATAGATGTGAAGAGTGCATTTCTCAACGGCAAGATTGAAGAGGAAGTGTACGTTGCTCAACCACCTGGCTTTGAAGATCCAAAACATCCTGATATGGTGTACAAGCTAAACAAAGCACTGTATGGCCTCAAACAAGCTCCTTGTGCCTGATATGATACGATCAAAGACTTCCTGAAGAGCAAAGGCTTCAAACCTGGATCCCTTGACCCCACACTCTTCACGAAGACATATGATGGCGAACTGTTTGTGTGCCAAATATATGTGGATGACATTATCTTCGGATGCACCAACCAGAAGTATAGTGATGAATTTGGATACATGATGCAAGAACAATATCAGATGTCCATGATGGGTGAGCTGAAATTCTTTCTTGGTCTTCAAATTCGTCAGCAAAGGAATGGCATCTTCATATCCCAAGAAAAATACCTCAAAGATTGTCTGAAGAAGTTCGGAATGCAAGATTGCAAAGGTTACAGAACGCCAATGTCAGCCAAACACCATCTTGGTCCCGACGACAATGGTAAAGAGTTTGATCAAAAGGTATACCACTCCATGATTGGTTCTTTACTTTATCTATGTGCATCTAGGCCAGATATTATGCTTAGTGTTTGCATGTGTGCTCGATTCCAAGCGGCACCAAAGGAATCGCATCACTTAGCTGTGAAGCGAATTCTTCGATATTTGGCTTACACCCCAACACTCGGATTATGGTATCCAAAGGGCTCAAAATTTGATCTGGTTGGATTCTCGGGTGCTGATTATGCTGGTGACAAGGTGGATCGCAAGTCTACATCAGGCACATGTCACTTTCTGGGACGATCACTTGTCTGTTGGTCTTCAAAGAAGCAAAACTGTGTATCACTCTCAACTGCTGAATCCGAATACATTGTTGATGGATCTTGCTGTGCTCAGCTTCTGTGGATGAAGCAAACTCTCAAGGACTATGGCGTCAATCTGAAACAAGTACCACTCTTCTGCGACAACGAAAGCGCCATCAAGATTGCCAACAATCCTGTCCAGCACTCGAAGACAAAGCACATTGAAATTCGTCATCACTTTCTTAGAGATCATGTCATGAAGAAAGATATTGACATCATTCACGTCAACACTGAAGAGCAACTGGTAGGTATCTTCACAAAGACCTTGGACGAGAAAAGGTTTTGCAAGTTACGGTGTGAGCTAAATATCTTGGAATCCTCAAATGTCCTATGATCAGGCACACATCCTAACACTTATGCATGTTGATGACTTAGATGTGCAACACACAAAGTAAAGTATATCTTCAATCAATGAAGACTTACATTCTGAGTGTGAATACATTAACGTGGAATTTGACTTCGGAGCACCATGATAATTGTGCGTCGTGTCTGGGTCTAATACTTCCTATACGGTGGGTAACGCCACCACCAAATTTCTTGGTTTGAAGTGTTTCACTCATGGCGTTATTCTTGCAATGTCTTTGCATTTGGTTTGTATTCAATTTCAATTTATCTTCATGATTCTCTTCACTATGATGATTTGATTGCTTTCTGATATATATATACTAGTGTTCTGTCCTCTACAGCATTCACTTATAGCTATGTCTTCCTTGTTGAATCTTTTGAACTAAGTGAATGTGATCGGACCCTAATCTCTCTATGCTTTCTATCTCAAACTCTATCTGTCCAAATCATATGCATTCTATGGAAACTGTCGAATGTCTTCTCTGCGTCCTTGTCAGCAGAAGACACAGAGACAAACATTAAGTCTATTTTAAATGATTCATTCTTATTGATTGAAATCCGGAGAAGCCGGAACAACCATCCGACAAACCTGGCAGGCGTGGGAACGTGGGACAACTCTGAGTATGTTGCATGCTTGCCACATGCCCCTCAGATGTGAACCGCCAGGGGCACCTGCGTAATTGCGCTGTGTCGCACACTTCCTTATAAATACATGCCCCCTGCGGTAAAGAAAACCTTCTTCCACCTCTCCACCTCGTCAAAACCCTAGCGCCACCGCTAGCTCGCGACGACGCCGGCGACGAAGCGCTTAGCTGCCGCGACTTCTCCGACGCCGTCCTCACGCCGGCCGCGGACATCGTCCTCTCCGCCGTCGCCGTATGTGTCCTCCGTCGCCAAGTTAGGGCACGGTGGATTGAACTGCTCGTCTCCTATTCATCCCATCTAGCAGTTCTTCGTGTGGTAAATATAACTCTATTTTTACCATCTTTTTGATCTTCAATGATTCATCCTATTTACCAAAATTGGTTTCTGCCTATACAATGTTAGATCTATTCTGTCTGCATCTCATACTGCCTAGTATATTCACTTAAGCTTCATATCTAGTTAGATTCCTCACTTTTACTTATTCACGGATTCGTACAAATCTGGAACCAACTCTCAACATATAAGTGAATGTCTTCGCATCATGAGGTCAATGTCTTCAAACTGATTTATCTTCAAAATCTTCCAATAATGCATATGACCTCTTTCCCTTCCCTCGCATCTCTAGTGCTGTCATAGGTACATGTCCGTGGGAGAATCCCTTGGTTCTCATAGTCTGCATTCATTTGCAGAATTCTTACAGCAACACATTAGCTCTCCCGAAGTCAGTTCCTGTTTGTCCAGCCATCGAAAGCCTTTGAAGCCTTTGTACATATTGAAACCATTCAGTTTGAAGTTCATGGCTGCAGAGAAATCAGTAAGGAAGGGTGGCAGACAGCATCGAGGGGGAACATCAAAAGATTTGCCTGATGACCTCGCAGAACTTTACAAGACAGATCCTAAAGAGAATTATCATCAATGCAAGACACGAATACAATGGATTCGACGATATTGGGCTGAACAATGGTTTAAATACAAGTTCGTGACCCAGGAATATGCTGAGAAGAATACTATCAAAAGTCCTTGGGGTGATATTCTCTATCGAGGCCTTCCACCCAAGAACAGAGCTGAAGCTATTGCACAGGGTTTCTGTCCTTGTATGGTCCATGGACCTCATCCTGCAAATGCCGACCCAACATCATTGCTCTTGTGTCGTGACGAAAATCTCTTCAAGCGCAACTTCCAGCATGCAAAGGCATCAGCCAAGGAAAACAAGAAGTCATTGGGGTTAGACTTCAACCCTGGTCCCTCTGCTCCCCGTGCTGACGGCTCACGTGATGCAGAACCCAATGTCATAGGCCCTTTCTCCAACCTTGATGGCCTCATCACTTACATATTGGTCCAAGGTGCCAAAGTGGATCATTCTGATAATGATGCTGACACTGATGAAGCCCCAGCTCCTCCTCCAAAGCCGCAGAAGCTAAAGAAGACTAAGGCTTCACAATCAGCCGCACCTCCAAAAGCTTCACGTGCGAAGCCACTGGCCCCTGCACCTCCTGAAGACAGTGTGCAGTCTGAAGATCTATCATGTATCTCCAAGAAGGCGGAGAAGAAAAAGATAATCATCAAGAATACTGATCAGACATTGACTCCTGCTGCCATTCTGCGTGAAGAGCACATTGATCTGTCCAGCGATGAAGATCTTGCAGATGATGCCCTTGAGCAACTGATCAAGAGCAAGGAAGAAGCAGAGATCTTCAATGATTTGCCTCTCTTTGATGTAGCAATCATCCATAACTTCATTGATGAGTGGTTTGACACCCCAAATCTCAGCTTTGATGATCTGCAACTTCCCATTGGCCTCAGCGTCACCTTCAATGGTGCCATTGCTTCTGAGCTAGCTCTTGCTCAGCGCATCGTTGAACTGAAGCACAAGATCGACTATGAAAAAGCTCAGTTCAAGAAGCATGTGGCCAAGCTCAGCGTGCAAGATGTCAAAAACTTTAAGATCATGCTGCATGAGCTCAAAGAAGCCTTTCACAAGAAGCGCGAAGAAGCTCGAGGCTCTCGTGAGCGCATGAAGAATCTGGCTGACAAGTGTGTGCTAGCCTACAATGAGGCTGAGAAGCGCAAGGCTCTTGGTCATCCTGGCATTGACCCCAGAATGGCTGCAAAGAAGAAGAAGCTATCAACTGTCCAATCTGCACCTTCAAGGCAGGATGAACCACGCATAGTCTTCTCAAGCAGCATGGCTGGCTCGAAGCCAAAGGTCATGTCAACCGCTTCAGAACTGAAGAAGACGAGGGCTGCCGAGGCGGAAGCTAGAAAGAGGAAAAACACAGAAGCCTCTAATGCTGCTCCCTTCAAGAAGAAGCGCAAAACTAAGAAGAATCGGGCTGCTCCCACAGAGCCCTTAGTTGTTGAACCTATCTCAATGGTTCGCCCTACATCTGAACACCAAGAACGACAGATGATTGTTCATGAGCCTGCTTCCACAGAGGCTTATGAAGTTGAAGACATTTCAGCAGTTGATCCCATCGCTGCTGAAGACATTCGTCACCATGACAATGTTGAAGATGATGAAGTTCTTCCTCAGATCGAACACAACGTGGTATCATCGCCTGTTCTTACGAACAGCAAACTCATCAGCATTGGTCGTCCTCTGATGCCAATTGCTCAGGATGCATCATGGGCTGATCACCCACAGCAACAAGACTCCCCAAGTACTCCCCAACAACAACCACAAGTCACACCACCTGTGCAAGAAGAACAAGAAGACTTTGAGGCCCAGCCAACTCCATCTCCAAAGGCGCCGCCAGCATTTCGCAGGCTTCGCAAAGGACAAAGGCCTCAGGTCCCTCTTTCGAGCATTCAAGAAGGAGAAGTGCACCACTCATCTGTTGCACGCCAAGTATTTCCAGAAGCCACTCCGACTGTGAATGTCTCCGTGTCTAAAGCCCAAGTTGCTGAAGACAATCCGGCTGCATCAGCCGATGAAAATCAAGAAGACGTACATGTCCTCACTCCCCCCAATACTGAAGAAGTTGTTCCTGATATGAATGTGCCAGTGCCCGACCCTCCAGCTCATCAAGTGGAGGTTGAAAATCTTGAGGCTGCCACCACCAACACCAATGAAGCTAATGACGTAGTCATGGCCGAAGCCAGTGTGGAGCCTGCACCAACCAATACGTCAGAAGCCAATGCTCCAACTGCTCCTGAAGTTTCTGTGGTGCAGTCTGAACCGTCTGTTGTTGCCACTGCTCCTGTTCCGCCACCAAGGCCTCATACAATTGATCAAGCATACAACCATGGCCAGCTTGTCACTGTCCGATGGCCCGTTCTGGTCCCTCCGCCTACTGCTTCTGGTCCTCAGTTTGATTATCATGTTGAGCATAGGCCTCAGGTCCAGAAACCAAAGCCAAGACTACCAAGGTTCCCAGGAACTGCCACCTCTACAGGGTCCTTCAATGCAAATGGCTTCAAAAGCCACAACACCTTCTTTGACAGCGCAAAGAACCCCTACACAAAGCCAAGAATATCATCTGATCGTTTCTGGAGCTATCAGCAACGAAGCTATTACTCCTGCGTTCTGTATGATCAAGGGCGCATTTTCCCTCATATGCGCCTCGACACTGAAGTCATTGCTGGACGGCCATGCTTAGAAGAAGCACTTGACTGCTTTCGTGATGCAGGTCTGCTCAGCTTTGTGACAGACAAAGAGCATTGGAATGAGGAACTTTTGCTTCAATTCTATGCTACCCTCCACATTCGCGGCTACAACAGGGATATAAAGACATGGGTTCTCGAGTGGATGACTGGAAATGTTCATCATGAAGCCAAAGCTCATGACATCATTGAGCTCACAGCCTTATCCACTCCCGGAGAGCTGTACGAACCTGATTGTCAACTCCACCGCAATGCACTGGAGAGCATCTTCCATAAGCCAGAACCCAACATGAGCCAGATGTTGAGCATGATGAAGCCATTGCCACATGACGCTGAATACCCAACAAAGTTCTTTGTTGATGACCTTGAGTATCTGCCTCGCACCATATATCACATCATCAGGCGAACTCTATGGCCTATCAAAGGGCATTCATCAGCGGCCAAACTTGAAGGAGCCATGAAGACATTGGTCTTTTACGTCCTCAATGACATCAGCTTCAATACACAAGAATTCTTCATCCGGCAACTTGCTGCGTCTGGATCTGACCTTTTTGGCCTGAAATTTTATGCTCCATGGGTCATGTGCCTCATCAAGCTACACTCGTCTGTCAACTATCAGCCCTCTGCTCGCAATCATCTGATCTTTTTACCAGAGGTTGATATGTCAGTTGAAGCCATATACCCTGATCCTGCCAAGAAGCCTCTTTGTCTTCAAAATGCTGAACACCAAAGCTTCACTCAGCCCATGGAAGGAGTCCAAGCAGTAACTCGTATCTATCCAATGGCTGGGAACACTCGTCTGCCTCATCGTGCGCCAACTGAAGCTACTGAGAGCACAATTGCCCAAAGACCCAAGAAGCGCTCTCGCGTTCTCAATGACCGAGAACTACTTGTGGCGCTGCATCAGAAACAAGATAAGCATCACTTTTGGCTCAAGTGACAGATGCAAAGCCTCTTGGTGGATGTCAATCGCATTCGAAATCTTGCCACCAAGAATGCTTTTGTCACTCACGAAACCTGCGGCGATCATGGAAGAGTTTGACGTTGCTAAGTGCTGAAGAAGATCTTCAAGACGATGGCTTCACTGAAAGATTCAAGTTTGACTCCACTCCTCTGCGGAATGATGTCCTACCTCGAACCCCATCTCTTGAAGACTCTGACTATTCTTCCTCCGCGGCAACTGTGAATGCCAGAGTGATCGATGATGAAGATGATGCTACTTCACCGCCCCCTACTTCTGCACGCATCGACACTACACCAAGTACGTCTGCACCGCCAAACAACAACGATAACCCTGATGCTTCACCTACTCATGAGAATGAGTAGATGCTCTATGTCTTCAAACCTTTTTGGTCATTACTGACAAAAGGGGGAGAAGCGTATGAGTTGATAGTCTTCAAACGGGTTCATATGGGCGGTTGCTTTATATTTTTCCTAGTGATTACAACTCTTGCTTTTGATACATTTCGTTCTTTGAGTTGTAACACTTAAACTCGATGGTCGTCTGCTACTTATTTGATTTTCCATGTGCAATGATAACTTCCGCACTTAGATCATTCTGCAGACATCCATTTTTCATTATGCATGTCATTCTTTTTGTTATATCATTTCATGCATGATGAATTATCTTCATAAGGTGAAGAGGATCTCCACAAGTACAACCTGCCATGTGCATTTGCATTCCAAAAGCAAATTACTTATATGCACATCTTCAGGGGGAGCCTTTGCCACTTATGAAGACAATACCCTATCCTTTACAATTTCACATACTTTATCCCCGTTGAAAACTTCAACCAGTTTGTCATCAATCACCAAAAAGGGGGAGATTGTAAGTGCATCTAGTGCCACCCCTAGTTGGTTTTGGAGTATTGACGACAAAGTTGGTTGAGCGACTAATGCGTTTGTGAGAATTGCAGGATAACGCAGGTAGTGTCCCTCATTGATTCGGTTTACCCACCAGAGATGACCCCTAAAAATGTATGAAGACATTGAAGACAATGGTGGTATGTGAAGATATTCACATTGAAGACTATGACATGAGAAGACATTGAATGAAGACTATGGAGCGCGAAGACTGTGTCGTTTCGTTGTTTCCTTTTCTTCTTTGTTGAGTCATAGGAACCACCGTACTGTTAAGTGGGGTCCAAATGAACAAAGTCAGAATGACTGAAGTGATGCTCAACCAAAATCCTATGTCTTCGAGCAAAGACAATGAGAGCAAATCTTATCCAGAGCTGGATGAGTCAGCTTTGCTTGTAGCCCAAGTAAAGTTGCCGTGTGTGTTTGAAATCTGACCGTTGGAACACGTGTCAGTTCCTTAGTGACCCAGGGTCATTTCGGACATATCAGGTCGGGTTGCCTTGTGGCTATAAATAGCCCACCCCCTACACCATAAATTGGTGGCTGCTCAGAGTTAGTATACGGCTTTTGTCGTTTGAGAGCAACCCACCTCGAAGCCTTTGAGAGAGAGAAATCCTTGCGAGGACAAAGCCCAAACACCCAGAGCCAAAGAGTGTTAGGCATCACTGAAGTCTTTCTGTCTGTGTGACCTGAAGACTTATTACACTTGAGGACTGTGTATCCTCCAGCCGGTTAGGCGTCGCGTTCTGAGCATCCAAGGGTCATTGTGGATCGCCGGTGAACAAAGTCTGTGAAGGTTCGGAAGTCTACCTTGAAGACTTACCACGAGTGATTGGACGAGGTCTGTGTGACCTTAGTTCAAGGAGAATACGGTGAGGACTTGGTGTCCTGAGTTGCGTGCTCAGTGACTGGGTGTCCGGGACTGTGTGTTCTCGAGTTTAAATACTCAGCCCCTCCAACCAGACGTACAGTTGTCACAGCATCTGAAACTGGTCCAACAAATCATGTGTCTTCAACAAGTGACTAGTTCTATCCTTTCCCTCCCTTTACATTAAGTTTTTCTTCTTGAAGTCATTGCCTATTTGTTATACCTGTTTGACTTTATTGCTTGACTACTATTGTTGATTGGCTTCATACTATCTTCCATCCTGATCCTTACTACCAAGCTGCTATTAGTCTTTGTACTTTCACATTATTGCATACATGACTATGGTTTGCTTGTCGTAGTCTACCTTCCGCTGCATATCAATTAGGTCATTTCTATTGTTTGTCTTCGGAACTTCCACGTTTTGAAGACTTTCGTAAAAATCGCCTATTCACCTCCCCCCCCCTCTAGTCGATAACTAGCACTTTCACTCTACATTAAGGATCTCAAAAGTATATTTATTAATTCCTACTAAAATTCCTCCAGCTTTCCCTCTAGGTCGGGTCCAATGCCAGCCAAAGTTCCTGCCCCCACTTAGGTTATGTAACTCATTCTTGGTGAAATCATTTTTAATGGTTTTTGAAGACTAATGAAGTCAATTTTCTTATCACAAATGCTAGATCTAATAAAAGATTTTTTAATATCAGGCCCCACCCCCTAACATTCCAAATCATCCCTATCATTTCTTCCTTCCTTTTCTGCCTTTTCCCCCTATATACACCACAGATTTCCCACAGGTGATGCCAGGGGAACCTGTATTATTCTTTTTCCCACTAGCAAAGATATTTTTTAAATGGGTAAAATAATCCATTTCCATCTCTCCATCTGAGTGATCATCCTCAGAACATAATTCTCTTAGAGATATATCCCCTAGTGTCAATGAGAGATGTCTCATTTTGCACTGTTTTCTCCTCTGTTTGTTTTAGATGAGCAAAATAAAAATCTCTTCTACTTTGTTCCATTTTTTCAACCATCTCTAAGTTTTGATTAACCATATAAATAGTGCATCCTAGATCTATACCAATTTTGTCGGCCATGAAAAGAAGAGAGGAATTATTTTCCTCCAGATCACTTTTCTTACCATAGTTATCCTTGTCTGCTGCTCTCTGTTTGGCTAGCTCCTCAATCTTCACATCTTGCTTGTCAACCAGTCTACCACATCTTCTCAAATTGTCCTCTGCAGTGATGTCATTGTCCATCCCCTCTTTTGTTCCCCAGGTTTTACTCCCAATCTGGTAGCAAAAGAGTCCATAGACTCCTGACTGGCTCCATAGTCAACTGGTTCAACATAGGTGTCATTCTCTACATCTTTGTTTTCCTCTTCCAACTTTTCCAATTCATTTTCAGTGATATCCTCAATCTCTCTTTCTCTTTCTTCCCATCTCTCAATATTTTCTACACATCTAGATATCATGATTTGTTGTTCGTTGACCACTTCCATCAATTTTCTTTTTTCTTTCTCCATTTCCTGGATTCTTTTCTCATCTTGATTTTTGAGAGCTTTTTGCCTTGCAAGTCAAAAAGCTCTCCACTACCAAGTCAGCCTCTACTTTCTTTCTAGCCTCTCTTTCTTTGTTATGTTCATGTTGGGCTATCAGGATTGCCTCACTTCTTTTCTTGAATTCTTCAAATTGCACCAAGCTTAAACTGCCCAAGGTCACATTTTCTCTGTTAATGTCTCCTACATCACCGCTCTTCTGTCTCTTTCTCACTTCCTCCCCCGCACAGTCCGTTCCAGCCTCTTCTAGATGTTATCTCTTGTGTTCTCCATACCAACCCATCTCCATCACTTTCTCTAGTTTAGGCATGACTCCGTAAATGTTTAAATCTTTGTCAGTGATTTCAGTATACTCTGGGATCTTCTCAAAATCTCTTATTCCCACTTTTGCCTTGATTTTCTCATGAGTTATTGTGTCCATGTCAATCTCCAATACTGGCCCTAAAGATTCAGCTACCTCACACATGCCAAAGAAATGTCTAAAGCATTCTGGCACTTTCTCAAAAGTAACCCAAGCTGTGTGAAGTTTGCCAACTGCTTGAGAGTCAAAGGCCCATTTTCTGATATTTATCACAGCTCCAGTGCCTAACAATTTGAAGTCATCACAGCTGATCAGCTCCATTAATCTGCTTTTGCTTGGAAATCTCATCAAGAATGCATTGTTTCCTTGTTTCTTACATCTCCACTGCCAGCTTCAATTGAATAATGGGTGATGACCACTTACAATACACACGGTTGCTAAGAGATGAGGTGTGGGGTCGATGAACCATCACACACGATTCCGTCTTAATAATGTGTGTGATGCATGAAGTATCCCATACGCTGCCGTCATCACCTCGTTTGTGATGAATGCCACGCAGCACATGATCGTTTGCCCACAAGCATGTGCGGTAAGCTGCCAGGACACAAACATTTTCAACACAAAAAGCGTGTATGATGAATGGACATTAAGGTGACGATTCAAAAATGTGTCGACGAAAGGTTTTTAACCATTTGCTAGAACCGTCCCTCACTAGTGTGATTTCGTTTATGAAACCATCAAGAGGTTTTAAGTATCCAAATGACCTGAACAGCAGCAGAGAAATGTGTTTCATTGTAATGACGCACTGGAAGCAGAGATAAATGCTTTGATGCATGTCATGGCCTTGGCCATGTAAAACACTGAGCTTCCAGTTATCGTGCAGTCAGATTCATCTGTGGCCTATCGATATTCAGGGATGAATCACTTGTTTCGTCTCCGTATGGTCATCTAGCATTAGAGATCAGGTCCCTGAGAGAGAACCGAGTGTTCATTCCACTAAAGCTTCGTCGTAGTCAGAATAGAGTAGCAGATTGTTTGGCGAGATACAACCATACAGACCGTAGCACAGCTGTGTGGCTACATAGATGGCCCCATGTACTATGGAATTCTTACCGCTTGACCGTAGATCTATAATACTGGAATAAAACACCATCATCCTTGCAAGAAAAACCCGCTCTGAAATCGCTCGACACCGACCGTCCATTCTGTAAGATTGTCACCAGCCAACAGGTGACAAATAAGTGGTCGAGGCTAGCTGACTACTGTACCTGGCTACTTGCCTTGCAAGGATGGCATGCTCCTTTCGGTAAACTTCCTTTTACTTGTACGCGCCGGCGCCATCATCTTCCCTTCATCATGTCCGTACTTCGCGGTGCCGGTGTGCATCTACCTACCTGCCTGTCTATCCGCGTGGTGGACTGGTGGTTGTTTACCGGCCGGCCTGTGACGGCAGGCAGGGCACACTGGGCGGCGCCTCCGGTCCAGCACAACGGAAGGCGCCGAAGCGGGAGACAGCGGTGCGGCTAGCGTGCTCGGGCGTACTAGCCTGCCGGGCATGCGTGCCGCGTGGTGACGAGCCGGAGTGACGAGCCGGACAACGTTTGCTGTGGGCAAAGCACGTAGACTAGCTAGCTGCTACGATAGATGGAGTTGTTCATCTCTCCCCTTTACGTGTTTGTTAGCAGTTAAGCAAAGTAAATCTCGCTGGAGCAGTTCACTGCTCGATCTAATTATGATGAACTGATGACCGTTTATGAGAAAAAGGTCTGCGTTTTGGGTTACAGCTAGCTCACAGCCCGTCAACTGATCAGCACATCACCAATACGCCGCATAGGCCATAGATAAAGGGACCAGCAGAGTATTTAACCAAAAACTATCACATTTCATGGAACCAAACTACCATTTTACAAATTTGTGCTAAAAATTATCACTTTAGAAGATTTAAACACGTTTATGACAAGTGGGGCCACCCATCAGAGCTGATGTGGGAGGAAAGTCAACACCGTTTATCTTGACTGTTAAGTTGACCGTTATGACAGATAGGCCCCACAATTAGCATCTATCTTCTTCATCTTCCTTCTCCTATATCTCTCTTGGCCATTTCAACAAAAACCTTGTCTTCGTGCCCCACGGCGAGCACTATTGTCGTCCATGTCGCCCACCTAGAGGCAATCAGCCACCACGTGCCCGTGCGCCGCCGCCGCCGCGTGCTCGTGTGTCGCCGCCGCCACCGCTGCTTCTCGTGGCCATACGTAACAGTAGGGCCGCGGCTATGCGTTGGACCGGGGGCGGCAGCACGTCCTCCGGCCCCAGCGCTCCGCGCGCCTGCAGCTCACGTCCATCCGTCACCGGCAGCGCTAGCCGCCCCGCCCGCACCTTCCTGTAGACGACGTTTACCGCGCACGGCTGCGAGAAGAACGCCGCGGCGGGCATGCCGGCGGCCCGCGCCACCCTCCCCGCCCATGGCAGGTGCGAGTCATACACCAGCACGTGCACCGCGGCTGTCTCCTCAGATAGCAGAGGTCGCGCAGCGTCTCGGACCCTGGGGCCTCCAGCCGGGAGAAGTACTCGGCTGGGTCCGAGCACGAGGCGAAGCCACCGGCGTCGAATCCGTCGGAGATGGCGGCGACACGGAAGGGCGTGCCGAGGGGTTGGGTGCAGGAGAGCACGTGGCGGGTGGAGACGAACATGGGGCAGAGGCCGTGCCGCGCCCGGCGGCGGCCCAGCTCCAGCATCGGGTTCGTGTGGCTCAGGGTGTCAAACGCAACGACGTCGGCGTGCGCACGGTGGACGCGAGGGCGGCGGTCACGCTCGACGAGTGGCTCGCCACGGCCACCGCCGACGACGAGATGGACCTCGCCTACTTCGACCCCATGGGGTCCGAGGCAGGGTGGAACAAGCGCGCAGAATGGAACATGAGGTGTTTGTTAAAATGCCAGAGAGAGGGAGGAGAAGGAGGAAGAAGAATGATGTGTGGGCCCCACTTGTCAAAGCGGTCAACCTAACGAACTGGAATAACGGAGTTGACTTTCCTGCCACATCATCCCTGACAGGTGGGCCCCACTTGTCATGAACGTGTTTAAATCTTCTAAACTGGTCATTTTTTGAAAGTGGTAGTTTTTTGCCACGGGTTAGTAAAAAAGTGGTAGTTTTTGGCATAAATTTGTAAAGTGTTAATTTCTGGACACGGTTTTACGAAATGTGGTAGTTTTTGGTTAAATACCCGGACGAGAACACAATGGGGTTTTTCTGCCTTTGAGCGAAAAGAAGAATAAATGAGTCGCCAACCGTCTCCTAGGTGCAAGCTCACTGAATTCTGAGTGGTACCACAAGCTTTTGGGCCCTATAAATAACCCCACAGGCCCAAGACACAGGTACCAACTCACTCCTCCAGCCTCCTCCTATCGTCAAGCTCACACCAACCAGCAGGAGGGCTCTGCCAGAGCCAAGCAACCAAGAACACCACGATGAAGAAGCTTCGCACCACCACTCTGGCTCTCCTTCTCCTCCTCGTCTTCCTAGCAGCCTCGTCCCTCCGTGCCGCCATGGCTGGGTCAGGTCAGTTCAAGTCACAACCATTTCACTTTCATTTGCTTCTGCTCATGCGCCTGTCTGTCAGTAATCTTTTGTTCGTTCGCTGTACGTGTTCGCTGCCATCTATGCTAACTTTGGCGGTGGGTGTGCTTTTGATCAGCGTTCTGCGACGGCAAGTGCGGGGTGAGGTGCTCCAAGGCGAGCCGGCACGACGACTGCCTCAAGTACTGCGGGATATGCTGCGCCGAGTGCAACTGCGTGCCGTCGGGGACCGCCGGCAACAAGGACGAGTGCCCTTGCTACCGCGACAAGACCACCGGACACGGCGCGCGCACGAGGCCCAAGTGCCCATGATCGATCCACCACCCATGGCGTCTACATGGTGATGGGGATAATACCTACCTGAACTGGAAGAATCCCTATCATGTACTGTACTTAGTACCATGTCGCGGATCACTACTATATTATACGGAGTATGCGTGTAAATCATGATCTGAAGCAGGGCTCTGTGTAAATCATGATCGATCCGACTGCATGTTGATAATGCATAATGCTGGCCTACTGGTATGCCGGTAAAAATGTCATGAGCAAATGTCATTGTAATGTAAAACAAACTATCACGCATTAGTAGAGTGTGTCCAGTAATTTCCTTGTTCTGTTTCTGTTTCCTTTGGGAATGACCGGACTGACGTGTCAATTCAAAAGGTGAAGCTTTATCCGATTAGAGTGCAACAAATTTTGTGGCTCCCATGAGAATGTCGCCGGCCGGCCCGGGAGTGACATTGGCGCCAAAGTCATGGTATAACATTTCCTTCTCTTGTTCACACTGTTAGCGAATATAATTTCCGTAGCAGCCTCCAACTCTTTCCTTTACTTGTTCTACTCAAACTCTTGTAAACCTTCCTTGTACGCCAAGGCTTGGCTTCGGCACATCAATATATACAGCCCGCGACTCCCCCTCGAGGGGTAGGGAACGCTTATCATCTTACATGGTAATCAGAGCCACCTCTTCCCAAAACATCTAGCCAAAGATCAAAACCCTAAACCACATACCATTGTCTCCATGGCTTCCTCAGCCGGCGTTGCTCTTAACCTTGGATCGCCGCCGTCAGAGAAGCTCGCAAGAGGAAATTTCATCCTCTGGAAGACTCAGGTTCTCCCAGCCCTGCGAGGTGCGCAGGTTACTGGGCTCCTGGACAACTCCGATGCCGCTCCATCGAGGATGGTGGAGATCACGAAGGCGGATAAAACCATGGCCCTAGAGCCGAATCCCCTCTACGGGCCCTGGATCGCCAAAGATCAACAGGTCCTATCATATCTACTCAATTCTATGTCTCCTGAAATCCTTGCACAAGTCGTCGGGAAGGACTCCACCTACGAGCTCTGGACGACGGTGACAAATCTCTTCGCCTCGCAATCACAATCCCGGATCACCAATCTGAGGATCGCAATCACCAACACCAAGAAGGGCACCATGTCGAGCTCGGCGTATATGGCAAAGATGAAGAGCCTTGGGGATGAACTTGCTGCTGCTGGGCGCCCTGTCTCTGACCCGGAGATGGTGGACTACATCCTGGCGGGACTTGATCGCGACTACGACTCTGTGGTTGCAGCGATCGGTGCTGTCAAGAACACTATCACCGCCGACGACCTCTTCGCTCAGATTTCTGCTTTTGATCAGAGGATGGAGATGTTGGGTGATTCATCTTCAGGAGGATTTCATTCATCGGCCAACTCAGTCTACAGAGGCCATGGCCAGTCCCGCGGCAGACCCCGTGGGCGAGGAGGAAGGGGGCGCGACCGTGGTGATCGCGGTGACCGCGGTGACCGCCAGCCCTCTCCTGCAAACAGAGGCGGCGGATTCAGAGGACGCCCTCGACAACAACAACAACAACAACAGCAGGTGCGTGAACAGCAGCACGATTACCCGGAATGTCAGATATGCTATAGGCACCATCCAGGAGGCGCACGTGTTTGCTGGTGGCGCTATGAAGAGAACGATCAGGAAGAGAAGGAGGCGCATGCTGTCTCCTATGGCGTAGATACAAACTGGTACGCCGACAGTGCAGCAACAAATCACATCACAGGTGAACTTGAGAAGCTGACAACACGGGAGAAGTACAATGGAGGCGACCAAATTCGCACGGCAAGCGGTTCTGGTATGAATATCACTCACATTGGTAATTCAATTGTTAAAAACCCCATGAAAAATTTGCACCTGAATGATGTCTTGCATGTCCCTCAAACATCAAAAAATCTTGTTTCCGTTCATCGATTCACCCTTGATAACAATGTTCTCATAGAATTCTACCCTTATTTTTTCTTGGTTAAGGATTTGAGAACAAGGAGAATCATTCTTAGAGGACGGTGCGTGGGAGGCCTCTATCCACTTATATCATCATCATCATCTTCACGGTCAAATAAGCAAGCCAACATTGTCACCAGGCCATCATCATCAAGGTGGCATAGTCGTTTAGGTCATCCATCTTCAGTCATAGTTAAATACGTTCTTAGCAAAATTAAACTCTCTTATGAGAATAGTGTTGAGTCAGTTTGTGATCCGTGTCAACAAGCAAAAAGTCAAGAATTACCTTATTCCATCTCTACTAGTGTGTCTACTGCTCCTCTACAACTCATATTTTCAGATGTATGGGGGCCAGCCCCTACTTCAGTTGGGAGATTTTCTTATTATGTAAGCTTTATTGATGACTATAGTAAATTTACTTGGATTTATTTGTTAAAGAAACGGTCTGATGTTTTCCAAGTCTTTCTCAATTTCCAAAATCTTGTTGAACGCAAACTGAACTCTAAAATCATTGCTATGCAAAGTGACTGGGGTGGTGAGTATGAAAAATTGAACTCTTTCTTCCAAAAACTTGGCATATCACATCATGTCTCTTGTCCTCATGCTCACCAACAAAATGGATCTGCTGAAAGAAAGCATCGTCACATAGTTGATATGGGGCTTGCATTGCTCGCAAATGCATCCATGCCACTTAAATTTTGGGATGAAGCATTCTTAACTGCTACATATCTTATCAATTTGCTTCCAAG
Organism: Triticum dicoccoides; assembly: GCF_002162155.2. NCBI lineage: Eukaryota > Viridiplantae > Streptophyta > Magnoliopsida > Poales > Poaceae > Triticum > Triticum dicoccoides. Next base: position 596,256,634 of record NC_041389.1, on the reverse strand, counting down.
CAAAGTTATCAAATTTGAAACTCCTATTACACGACTCCTTGGTGTCACACCAAACTACACATCTCTTCGTGTTTTCGGTTGTGCATGTTGCCCCAATCTTAGACCCTACAATACACGTAAACTTGCTTTCCGCTCAAAAAAGTGTGTCTTTTTAGGCTATAGTCCCATGCATAAAGGGGTCAAATGTCTTGATGTTCCTAGTGGTAGGGTCTACATATCCCGAGATGTTGTCTTTGATGAATCCGTGTTTCCGTTTGCATCACTTCATCCCAATGCCGGTGCACTTCTTCGTAAGGAAATTCTTCTTCTTCCTCCACATCTTCGGTCTTTTGATCATGGGGGCGACAATTGTACTAATCAAAGTGACGATATTTCTACTAGTACTTGCTCTTCTCTGTTGCCTGTGCAGGTCTCTGAAGAAAACAGGGCTCAAATTGATCAAAATCCTGAAAATATAGCTCAAATTGATCCTATATTGCATGCTGAGGAAGAAGACGAACCTGGCACGGACAACGAAGGTGATCCGGCGGCGCCTGGAACTCCTGTGCGCGGGCAGACCTCGAATCGCGCGAGCAGATCCGCCTCGGATCGCGCCTCTGTCAGCTGCGGCAACGAATCCAGGGAGGGCCACTCCCGCGCCGCCACCTCAGCAACAGGCGGGACCAGCAGCGGGGCCGGATCCCCCTCGCCCCGCGTGCGCCTGCAACCGCGGTCGGGCAGCGGATCGGCTGTGCCGGACCGGGCGGTTGGCCCTTGTGTGCGCTCTGGGGAGGCGGCCACACCTTCGGCTGCAGGATCATCTGCGCAGGAGGCAGCAGATTCCCCTGTGTCAGCACATGCAGGCTCGTCAGGATCTTCTGTGGCCAGCATTCCTGAGGTTCAGCCAGCAGCTTCTTCATGGGTTATGACACGTCTACAGAAAGGTATACGGAATCCTAAAATAAGAAAAGATGGAACTATACCATATGGAATGTTGTGTATTTCAGGAGAGCCAACAACGTTGAGTAGTGCACTTGACGATCCTAAGTGGAAGAAGGCAATGGATGAGGAATATTCTGCACTTATGAGGAACAAAACCTGGCATCTTGTACCAAACCAAAAAGGCAAAAATATCATCGATTGCAAATGGGTGTACAGAATCAAAAAGAAGGCAGATGGCTCCATTGACAGGTATAAAGCACGTCTAGTTGCAAAGGGCTTTAAGCAACGTTATGGTATTGATTACGAGGACACCTTTAGTCCTGTTGTGAAAGCTGCAACTATCAGACTTGTGCTAGCCATTGCTGTATCCAAGGGTTGGAGCCTAAGACAGCTAGATGTACAGAACGCGTTTTTGCATGGTGTTCTGGAAGAGGAAGTGTTCATGAGACAACCACCTGGATATGAGGATAAGGAATCACCACATTATGTTTGCAAGCTTGACAAAGCACTTTATGGTCTAAAACAAGCACCCAGAGCATGGTACTCCAAATTAAGCTTACAGTTGAAATATCTTGGTTTCATTGCCTCTAAAGCTGATATGTCTTTGTTTATTTATAACAAGGCTGGAGTAGTCATTTTTGTGCTTATATATGTTGATGATATCATAGTTGCAAGTTCTTCACAAAATGCTACTAATGCACTTCTGCATGACTTGAGCTCAGAGTTTGCCTTGAAAGACCTGGGTGACTTGCATTTCTTCCTTGGGATTGAAGTTAGAAAAACTCAAGATGGTATTGTGTTAAATCAGGAGAAATATATCATTGAGCTTTTGTCTCGCATGGGAATGAAGAATTGCAAGCCAGTACCTACACCTTTATCTTCCTCAGAAAAACTCTCAGCATATGAAGGTGAGCCACTTCAAGAAGAAGAGAGCACAAGGTACAGAAGTATTGTGGGAGAATTACAATATCTAACTCTCACGCGTCCAGATATCTCATTTGCTGTTAATAAAGTTTGTCAATATCTTCATGCTCCCACTTCCGCACATTGGTCAGCTGTCAAGAGAATTGTAAGATATGTGAAGCATACTATGGGAACAGGACTTCACTTCAAACGTTCTGGCTCCTCTCTTGTGAGTGCATTCTCTGATGCTGACTGGGCAGGATGCAGTGATGATAGAAGATCAACTGGAGGTTTTGCAATGTTCTTTGGGTCCAATCTTATTTCTTGGAGTGCTAGAAAGCAAGTAAATGTGTCACAATCAAGCACAGAAGCTGAATACAAGTCCTTGGCGAATGCAACTGCTGAAATCATTTGGGTTGAATCACTTCTTGAGGAATTGGGGATCAAGAAAAATTGTATCTCATGTTTATGGTGTGATAACTTGGGAGCAACATACTTGTCTGCAAACCCTGTGTTTCATGCAAGAACAAAGCACATAGAAATTGATTTTCACTTTGTGCGAGAGAGGGTTGCAGCAAAGAAACTTGAGATACGGTTTATTCCCTCTAAGGATCAAGTGGCGGACGGCTTTACAAAGGCTTTACCAGCAAGACCGTTTGAGGAGTTCAAGAGTAATCTTAATCTAGGGTAGTTAAGATTAAGGGAGGGTGTTAGCGAATATAGTTTCCGTAGCAGCCTCCAACTCTTTCCTTTACTTGTTCTACTCAAACTCTTGTAAACCTTCCTTGTACGCCAAGGCTTGGCTTCGGCACATCAATATATACAGCCCGCGACTCCCCCTCGAGGGGTAGGGAACGCTTATCATCTTACACACACGAGCATATATCGTCCAATGCATGTATTTTGTTGGTTTCATCTCTATATGTAGGGGTTTAAAAATTTTGATATCTTTAAGGTTTAGCATGGGGACAGGCCAATCACCTTGGGTCATTGTTGAAGAAAAATCTATGACTCCCCAAAGTTTAAGGAGCACTATGCGGCCAAAAAAATGGTGTGAGAGCCTCACCGGTCGTCGACCCAAGTGAAAGTGAGAAAAGGCTAAGGGGAAGACCCCTAGTCCAAGGTGGATGCAAAGCGTGATGCTTCGACGCTCGCCTTGTTAGAAATTTTGAAGGGGTTCATGACCCAAAATGAAGAGTCAAGTGAGAAGAGAGAACAAAGAAAGTGCCAGAAGAAAGAGGAGGCGATGAAGGCACTCTTTGACATAGAAAAGAAGAATCCGAAAAGGATTTTGCCCCTCTTTATATATAAAGCAATACGACCAAACCGATACAAAGTGATGAGGAAACCCTCTTACAAAGCTAATGATAGTAATTTGTCCATGGGTACGGGTATATGCATGGGTTGGGTGTGGCCATGATTTTATACCCATGGGTAGTATCCTGCACGTTAAGTCATGGGTAGAGCATGAGTATAGCCTTGTACCCATACCCTACCCGTTTATAGTGACATGTGGACCTTACCCGTGGAACTCCAACATATGCGCAAGGGTCGGTAGCGTCAAAGGAGCTGGGCGACCCCACTACCCCCATAATGAAGCTTGACACCAACACATGTAATCCCCTCGTCTCCCCAAATTAAGGAGAACAAAATACCAAGAGCCACCCCTCCCCATTAAGCATGCCATACTCATTGAGCGCATCGTTCCCAAACCCATCGCCCCTGCAGCTGCCTCCGAAAAGCATGTAAACGGCGACATCGCCACCAGCCTCCGACTCCTGCCTCTAGATCCTCCTCCTCTGGCCCTTCCCAACTCTATCTATGTTAAAGTTGCCATTAATTGTCAATTTGAATTGAGATAATTATCATGTACTCATCTATTTATGGTTGAGTTGATATAAATATTTTTTTGTCAAATGTGTTATCGACGAATGTAAAATTGTGAATAACTTGTGTACTATTTGATCTACCCGTTGGGTACCCAATGGGTATGGGTAGGGTAAAGTTTCATACCCGTGGGTACGAGTATGGGTAGAATTTTGTACCCATTGACTGCATGACTATGGATATGGTATTGCTTTATCCGCCCCATACCCTACTCATTGTCATCCTTATACAAAGTAGATCATCAAAGATAAACATACAAACAAGAGTAGCCACACCCCAACAAGAAGCACTCCAGACTACTGACTAGACGAGGAACCACACACCTCCACAAGAAACCACTAGACATCTGTTGCAACGCACACACCAAGCTATCACTGGAGAGAGCCCCCTGCCCTCTCACTCTGGGCCGTGGAGCGCCGATCCGGCCAGCAGACACCAAGGACCGAGAACGGTGCCAACGAAGTCACGTGTAAAAAGTAGGATGCGGCGAGACCATCCCACACCAGAGGCGAAGGAACTTCAAGCCGGGATCTGAGCTTGCCCACCGATGATGACATGCCACGATTGGAGAGAACCAGAGCTCCACGACGACGCCCCCAAGAGGGTGACAACGCAATGCGCCGCTGCCATCGAGACCGAAGGAACGGTCAAAGATTTTCACCTAGAGCCCTGGCGTAGGAAAAAGGGACCTAAC
>NC_041389.1:596246908-596251895 GCF_002162155.2 Triticum dicoccoides | reverse complement strand
GGCGGCGACGCTGAAGCGCTGAGCTTTCGCCCGGAGTCTCACCTACGCCACATCGAGGTGCCCTAGTAAACAAGCCCGCGAACACCAAATCAAGCCTCCACATCATGATCAGGAGACGTCACTGCCGAAGCACCGCCATCATCAGGATCCCCCGCCGCCCCACTCCACGCCATCCACACAGCCACAGAGAGAAGCCACCACCACTGTAATGCCGCCCGCCACAAAGCCAAACAAGCAGTCCACCTTCCCGGGTCGCCACCCTGGCATCCAAGTGCTCGCATCCCCGCACCACCATCAGTAGCACGCCGGCAAGGGAATCAACCACCAGACGGTGATGGAAAGGCACCTCTTTCACATCCAAAGGGCCCCCGGCCACCCCAGCATGCCACGCCATGCCCCCAACCTAACTTGCCAGAGCCAAGGGCCGGCCACCAGCCAGCCCATGTAGCGGCACACTGGCACCACTGGCCGCTCCAAATGTCTCCAGCCACCCTAGGTGCTCTACAGAAAGGCAATAGCAGCGGATCTGCACCAGAGGGCAGAGCACCAACATGCACCAGATCTGGTACGAGGTCTACCCGACCTGTCCGCCAGCCACCAAAGGAGCAGCAGCCAGGAGGCCTCCCGCCGGCTGCGTACCCGAAGCAGGGGATTTGGCAGGGCGTCGCCGCACGTCGGCAGCAGCACCCAACGAACCGGGGACGAGGCGCGATGAGGACGCCGGGACGTGAGCCGCGACTGAGGGAAAAGTGAGGGGGCGTCGGGCCCAGGCGAGGCACGAGCACCCGCTGCCACCAAAGCCATCAAGGGCTTTGCCCTGGCGGCGCCGTCCGGCGGCGGTGGGGGAGGAGGGTGGAGACGAAAGGGGGGCTAGCAGAGCGGCGGCGGCGGCGTCGCTCGAGTCGCCTATGGGGCGATGCGGGGGCACCTAGGGTTGGAGTCGCGTGTGAGCGCCTTCACGCCCGTGTTCCGTTTATCTCTTACAAAGAAGAATCTCAAGATCAATGAGACCAATGCCAAGTCAAGAGGCAAGGAGGTGGAGCTCGTGCTAATCTTGAAGGAAGTGAAGATCATGGCGGCCGACAGGAGCAAAATGACCCCAAAAAAGAAGGCTTGGTTGAGGGCAAGCAAAAGCTCATCCAAGACCAAAATGCGTGATCACCTTGTATTTCATAAACTAGGGCCAAGATGCATGAACTATGGTTGTCACGGGGCACGTGTGATCTTTTTGATGCAATATTGCATGCCGTCATGGCATATGGTACTATGCGAAAATGCTAGATTTATTTTGCTATCTACCTGCTATTTTTTATGATGAAATTATGTTTGTTGAAAAAAAAACGATCAAGATGGACCAAATAGATCAGCCGGTTTTACACACAGACAAAAAACACATTCATGAAGCGGACGCCGGCCAAACCAAACGACCCAAACATATACAAAATCAAACATATTGGGTGTCCGTTTGGAACGCCCGGTTGGAGTTGGCCCTTACAGCTGCGTGGCTCCGGTGCGTAACAGCCAACAGGTGAAAAATGAGTGAGTCCAAGCTATAGCTGCCTGCTTGCCTTGCAAGGATGGCATGCTCCTTTCGGTAACTTCTTTTACTTGTACGCCCCGGCGCCATCATCTACGCTTCATTAAGGGCCTGTTTGGTTTACAGCCCACGTCTAAGCTTAGGCGTGTCATAATATCTTAGGCATGTATTTGGCTCATTGTCATACTTATGGTTTGCCACACTTTTCTAGCTATATGATCCATATGTCATAGACTCAACTTCTTGCCAAATCTTGTCACATATGTGGTGGTCATTTTGTTAGCCACACTTTTTATGACAGTCACATTTTGCCTAAGCTTAGTTGTGACAAAGTTAGTCATGAATCAAACAGACCCTGAGTGTCGCCGCGCTGTGCATCCATCTGCCTGTCTATCTGCGTGGTGGACTGGTGGTTGTTTACCGGCCGGCCTGTGACGGCAGGCAGGGCACACTGGCCGGCGCCTCCGGGCTAGTACGTACAACGGAAGGCGCCGACGCGGGAGGCAGCGGTGTGCCTAGCGTGCTCAGGCGTACTAACCTGTTGGACATGCGTGCCGCGTGATGGCGATTTTTTGTCGAAAAGGATCGGCTTACGAACGCAATTGACAAAAAAGACCACGTGCGGATGAATTTGACAAAAAAGACCACCCACGTTGTGGCGGCAGGCGCGCCTACCGACGCGTGGCACCTGCCGCCACGCCGGCAGGCGGCAGCCCATGCCACCACAGTGGCAGGCGGCAGCCAGCCGATAACAGCCAGCACCGCGTAAGAACGGAACGGCGGGACGTAGGTGGGCCCTGCCGCCTTAGGGCGTGGCGGCAGGCCTGCATGGCCGCTGCTAGTGCTGCGAATGATGCATGCATCCATCACTGGCCAAACTTTGTCCAGCTAGGCATGGGCTAGCCAGAAATGCAACAAGAGAAACTACACTAGAGACCACATCACATAGCAAGTACGTACACGTGCGCCTCACTGCGTACACAAATATGCTTTGCTTCCCGTCGTGACAAACGAGCTCAGTGTCCTTTGTGCACCTAGTGTACTATAAGCAAGCTGTACGTGTGGGTTTATATGGGTCGCGCAGCGCAGTACCAGCAGCGGCCATGCAGGCCTGCCGCCACGCCCTAAGGCGGCAGGGCCCATCTGCTTCCCGTCGTTCCGTTCTGAAGCGGTGCTAGTTGTTATCGGCTGGCTGCCGCCTACCACCGTGGCGGCAGGGGCTGCCGCCTGCCGGCGTGGCGGCAGGTGCCACGCGTCGGGCGCACCTGCCGCCACAGCGTGGGTGGTCTTTTTTGTCAAATTCATCCGCATATGGTCTTTTTTGTTAATTGCGTTCGCAAATCGGTCATTTTCGACAAAAAATCCGTGATGGCATGTCCGTGTGCCGAGGAAGACAACGTTTGCTGTGGGCAGAGCACCTAGACTAGCTAGTGGCTAAGTGCTAATAAACACGTAGAGGGAAGAGATTGGCAGAGTTAAGTAAAGTAAATCTCAGTGAAACAATCCACCGCTCGATCTAAGCATGATGAGAGTTGACGACCGTTCGTAAGAAAAAGGTCTGCATTTTGGGTTACAGCTAGCTCACAGCCCATCAACACATCACCAATTCGCCATGTCCCTCGTCTCTTTCAAGTTGCAAGGGCAAGTCCAACGCACACGACCCAAATGAGATGACTGTGTCCGTTTGGGGTAAACAAACAGAACAGACGGCCCAACACGTGGGATCAAATGGACCAATGTCGATTTTCGTTTCTCTTTGGACCCATTTTCGGTTTAATTTTGGGCCGTGTGTACGGCCAAACTGACACGCGTGTGCCCATGTCCTTCCCTGGCCCGCCCATCGGGTACGCATGCGTCCCTTTTTCTATTCCTCTCCTCCTCACTTCAGTTGCACCCGTGCCCCACTCCCCTCTCGTCCCTAGCCGCCACCGCTGCCCATTTTCTTGGTCGTGTCGCTGTCCAGCTCAGTCGCGTGCTCGCCCCCTACACTAGTCGCAGCCCCATTTTCTCGACACCCAACCCCGGCCGCCTGATTTCAGCGTATCCGACGGCCGGATTTGGAGCGGATCCGGCCAGATTTGAGCTCACCCGGCTGCCGGAGGCCGCGCTGCTCCATGGAGTGGCTGGGTAACGGACCGCACAGCCCCGGTAACGCCCTCCTGCCAAATGCAGGTATTAACTCCGCCTCTAGCCGCTTGGATCTACCCGTCGCCGGTTCGCCGGCAAATACACCAACAGCCGTCGTCCGGGCTCGATGCTGGCCCAAAGCCTTTGGCGCACCGTTGCCGCTCATAAAGTGCGACGACTGTCCACTGATGGTCGTGCGCCGCGTGTCTACAACGCCGGAACATCCCGGATGGGTGTTCATCAAGTGCAAAAATGATGGGGTAAGTGCTAGTTTAGCTTCGGTTGTGCTCCCAGATTCGGCGCATTTTGCTTATACTCAAATTTTTATTGTGTAGAAAGAATGCAAGTTTTGGTATTGGAAAGAAGAATACATCGATCTATTGATAGATGTTCGTGCACTTGTTGCTAGAATAGAGGCTAGAGATGAGACTAGATGCGAAGAAGCAACGTCTCCTTCTTTAGACTCGAAGAAGAAAGAAGCATGCATGATCGAGAATCGGCAGATCAACAATGAAGGCATCAAGGAGATACTAATCCAGCTTGCGGGAAAAGTTATGGTTGGATATCTTTTAAAATGTCTTCTTATGGTTCTTGTTTTTCTGGGTCTTGCTATTCTAGTCAAGGTTTGGTGAATGTACTCCAATGTATCAAAAAAGTCGCTGATGAAAATAATAGAATATGCGCCCAAAAAATGTATGCGGCCAAGATGCGGCCGCGCGTTGGGCTCACGGCCGGTGCATTCAGAAATCCGGGCGGCTGCTGCCCCATTGCCACCCCAACAAACGAAATTCGAACAAAACGAACGTCTGTTTGGGGTCGTGCGGTGCAGTTGCCATAATCTTTGTGTGGCACGGATACCGGTTCACCACACATGCCATTAATAAATAAATGAGCAAAAACAGTGGGTTTTCTTTCAGTATTTGAGCGAAAAGAAGAGCAAATAAGTGAGCTCACTGAAACCTAAACTCTAAACCCTAGTTCTGAATTCTAAGAACGTACCTCGAGGAGAGGTAAGAGGTAAGAGTCAATCTGAAGCGTTAATTTTATCAAATGGTGGGTCAAAGGCTTGCTTGGAAATGTTGGGGCCCCCTTCGAGTCAAAATCTTCACTTGGCTCGCCGACCTCGACCGTTGTTGGACTGCAGCTAGAATTGCCCGACATGGCCTGCCACACAACGACCGATGTGCCCTCTGCGACCAGGCCGATGAAACCATGCAGCACATCATCATTGGCTGCTCTTTCTCGAGGCAAATCTGGCATGATGTGCTCGCCTGGGTGCGGGCCACTATCGAACCTCCGTCCGGAGACGAAGACTTCCTTACC
>NC_041389.1:596138026-596246494 GCF_002162155.2 Triticum dicoccoides | reverse complement strand
AATGATACGCACTTTTGCGTATTCGCAGAAAAAAAATTAAGAAGGCTGCAACCGGTCACCTCTTACATCGGGCTGATGATAAAACACTTCTCCCAAATATGAAATCTCTCACCAAATCGGCAGAAGAGAAAATCATGGAAAAAACATCTCTTCTTCCGAATCTCTCATCCAGTTTAATCCCGTGTCAGCGGCAGCAAAAAAATAATTAATTTCGTGTCATGTTGTTCTGCTTAACCATGTTCCTTTAGTTTTATGAAGTTCGTCATTTTACTTAACCATGCTAATCACTATGATGGTTGTCTCGTTTGTTCTATGGTGTTCGTCATTTTACTTAACCATAGAGGTGTTCCTTTTTTAACTATTACTAGTACGTTATAGAAAGAACGAAATTATTCCAAATTAATCTCATGTCATGTTATTCTCTGCCATTATAACATTTTCATGTAAACTGTGGTATTTAATGGCTTTAATCACATGGGAGTAAGTTACGCACGCAATAAGTTCCTCCTTCTCCGTTTTAATCACATAAATTAGAAATGCAACAGTTTCCTTTTCCTCAGACGCTCTAATATATGGTAGTGATATTTTTACCATTTTCCTTTTTCTGATACTTACCAAATATAAGCAGTCAGTAACCTATTACCTCTCGTGGCGTCCATTCTTTACCCTTGGATTAAAAATTATGAACGGTCCAAAATAGTTGTGACCATTTCAAGATCTGTCAAGCTTTTGGGCCCTATAAATAGCCCCAAATGCCCCAAGACACTGGTACCAACTCATTCCTCCAGCCCCCTACCCTCAAGCGCACACCAACCAGCAGGCAGCAGCGCTCTGCCAGAGCCAAGAACCTCAAGCACATCCTGAGCACATCGCCATGAAGCTTCGCCCCACCGCCGCCACTGTGGCTCTCCTCCTCTTCCTCCTCTTGGCATCCTCGTCTCTGCGTGCCGCCATGGCTGGATCAGGTCAGTTCAGTGATGTGTTGATGTTGTATGTATCGCCATTATGCTGAAGTTCTTCGGTCCCTCCCTGTGTTGATGTTAACCGTGGTGACTGGTGGATGTGCTTTTGCGCAGCGTTCTGCGACGGCAAGTGCGGGGTGAGGTGCTCCAAGGCGAGCCGGCACGACGACTGCCTCAAATACTGTGGGATATGCTGCGCCGAGTGCAACTGCGTGCCATCGGGGACGGCCGGCAACAAGGACGAGTGCCCCTGCTACCGCGACAAGACCACCGGCCAAGGGGCGCGCAAGAGGCCCAAGTGCCCATGATCCGACGCCACCCTCCAGCCATCCTACACCGCCCATGGCGCCTACGCATGTACCTCAACCTCATGCATCCCTATCTATCATGTCGCACCATGTCGCGGATCACTACTACATATTATATGCGTGTAAATCACGATCTAGAGCGCCTGGTGCATGATTCGACTATATGTTGATGTGCATAATGCTGGCCTACTGGTATGCCGGTCAAAATGTGCTTGTGCTGTAATAATAAACTATCATGCATTAGTAGAGTCTGTCCAGTAATTTCCTTGTTCTGTTTTTGTTTCCTTTTGGAAAGTGAAATTTAAGAGTAACCGGACTGACGTGTCAATTCAAAAGAGGTGAGGCTTTACCCAATTAAAATGCAACAAGTTTTGTGGCTCCCATGAGAATGTTGTCGTCCGGCATGTGAGTGGCATTGGCGTCAAAGACATGGTATACATTTGATTTCCTTGTTCATACATGCACATATCATCCTTCTATGCATATGAATGTATTTTGTTGGTTTCATCTCTATATGTAGGTGTTTCAAGTTTTTGATACCTTCAAGGTCCAACATGGGGCAAACCATTCACCTTGAGCCATTGTTGGAGAAAAATCCACAATTGCCCAAAGTTTAAGGAGCAATATGCCGCCCAAAAAGAAGTGAGAGGGCCTCATTGGTCGTCGACCCAAGTGAAAGTGAGAAGAGATCGAGGGGGGAGACCAATTCCAAAGTGGATGCAAAGCATAATGCTTCGACACTCTGTCTTGCAATAAACTTTGAAGAGGTTCATGACCCAAAATGAGGTGTCAAATGAGAAGAGGGAAGAGAGGAAGCGGCAAGACAATGAGGAGGCGCTGGAGACCTTCTTTGACATACAAAAGAAGAAGCTCGAAATCGTTGAGACCAATGCCAAGTCAAGAGCCAAGGAGGTGGAGCTTGCGCTAATCTCCAAGGAAGTGGAGATCATGGCGGCCGAAACGAGAAAAATGACCCCCAAAAAATAAGACTTGGTTTAAGGTGAAGCAAAAGTTCATCTAAGACCGAGACGCGTGGTTATTTTTTATTTTATGAACTAGGACCGAGATGCATGAACTATGGTCGCGGAACCCGGGGCTCGTGTGATCTTTTTGGTACAATGTTGTATGTCGGCATGACATATGATACTATACGAAAATGCTAGATTTATTTTTCTATCTACTTGCTATGTTTGATGATAAAAATGTGTTTCTTGAAAAAAAAAACAAATGGGTCGGTCTGTTGGACAAAGCAGACACAGGCCAAATTAACAACTCAAACAAAAGAACACGGGCATGAAGCAGACGCCGGCCGGCTTGACAACCCAAACAAATAAAAGGTTGACATATTGTAGGGATGGCAATGGGTACGGTATGGGTGGGTACAACCTCCTTCTGCCCAAACCCATACCCACAAAAACCTTCTATACTCACCCACTTCAATACTCATGGGCATAAATTGATATCCATGCCCAAACCCATTGGATATCCTATGCCCAATGGGTATTCATTGGGTACAATGTATGACATTTAAAAATTTAAAAGTAAAAAAATGAGTCTAAAATTCAAGTGACGATGGGCAAAGCAGTATAGCGCCGATGCAGACTCCTCTGGTGGGTGGCCTCTTGGAGGAATCAAGTGAGTATGAGCAATGGTAGGTGGAAAGCATGATGTTGTGGGAGGCAGTGGTGGGAATCAGGGATCGTTGATCAAAAGATGAATAGGAGTCCGATGACGATAAGTCAAGATTTCATCGTTTTGAGGAGACACATAGGACGTAGGAGGAGCAGAGAGCAAGTGCATGTGGGCCTATGAGTTATGGTCGGTTTAGGGGATACAAGATTTAGAGTTGGGTCATAGGAGTTGGATGTTGACCCCACATATCATAGGAGTTATTTTGATTTATTAATATTTTATAGGTATCCATTGGGTTATCCATGGGCACAATTTCATGCCCATGCCATACCCATATATTTTGTGGGTATGAATATCCATTATCCATGGACACAAAATCTCTTCAAATCTTGCACATACCTATTATTTTCGGGTAGGGTACCCGCGGGTACCCATACCCATGGGCAAAACAGCCATTCCTAGGTGTCCGTTTGAAACGGCCGGTTGGAGTTGGCCTTACAGCTGCGTGGCGCCGGTGCTTAACAGCCAACAGGTGACCAATGAGTGAGTCCATGCTTACCTGCCTTGCAGGGATATCATGCTCCTTTCGGTAACTTCTTTTATTTGTACGTACCGGAGCCATTATCTATGCTTTATTAGGGTATCTTCAAAGCTGACTTGCAATGGACACTGTATTTGTCTGTGGATCGGACCAGTCCGTAAACACGGATACGGGAGACAACCATCTAATGCTTATTGTATATTTTTAAAAGATTTTAAAATAACTGAACGAAATTCATTCAAATCGTCTGATTTTCATATAAATCAAACGAAGTTCATTACATTTCAGACAACTTTTAACTAAATCCTACTCTAAACCTAATCAATGATTGTTGGCGCCCGTTTCCCATGTCCAGCCGTGAGCCCCGCAAAGTGAAGCTCTAGCTCCCGCCTTCGCAATCTCCAGTTCTGCCTCCGCAACCTGAGCGGCTAATCGGGCGATGATGATCAGGCCGCCAAGCTTAACTCCAGCGGGAGGGAAGGACCAGTGGCCTTCTTGGGATCCGAGTGTCAGCGACCTACCACACACTATTCTTCCTTGTTGTCGGCGGGGCCACAAACGTGCCGGCGTCGTCGCTGTGGTGCCGTGATGCGATCGTCGCAGAGCTACCAACCTCGTCGTCATCGTCAGAGTCGAGCCCATAAACTGATAAACCTCATGGGCCGCCTCGTCCGCCTGATACTGGCAGTAGCGTCAGCTGTCGCAGCGGAAGTCGCAAGCTCACTGAATTCTGAGAGCAGTTTTAACATGATCCCTCGTACCACAGGGAGAGGGGTAAGAGTAGACGTTAATATCATCAAATGGTGGGTCAAATAATTAGCATGTGAAATTAACAAGCTGCAACCGGTACGTCTCCCACCGAATCGGCAGAAGAGAAAATCATGGGGGGAAATCTCTCATCCAATCTAATCCCGTGTCACGCGCAGCAAAAAATAATTAATCTCGTGTCATGTTGTTCTACTTAACCATGTCTCTTTTGTTTTATAGAGTTCGCCATTTTACTTACCCATGCTAACCACTATGATGGTTGCCTCGTTTGTTTTATGAAGTTCGTCATTTTACTTAACCATAAAAGTGTTTTTTTAACTTATTACTACTAGTACATTATAGAAAGAAGAAAAATATTCCAATTATCTCATGTCATGTTATTCTCGGGCATTGTAATATTTTCATGTAAACTGTGGCATTTAATGGCTTTAATCGCATAAATTAGGAGTGCGATACTTTCCTTCTCCTCCGTTTTAATCACATACAGTAAATTAATTATAAATGCAATAATTTCCTTTTCCTCAGACGCTCTAACATATGGTAGTGATATTTTTACCATTTTCCTTTTTCCGATACTTACCAAATATAAGCGGTCAGTAACCTATTGCCTCTCGTGGCGTTTATTCTCGACCCTTGGATTAAAAATTATGAACGGTCCAAAATACTCTAGTTGGGACCATCTTGAAATCTGTCAAGCTTTTGGGCCCTATAAATAACCCCACAGGCCCAAGACACAGGTACCAACTCACTCCTCCAGCCTCCTCCTATCGTCAAGCTCACACCAACCAGCAGGAGGGCTCTGCCAGAGCCAAGCAACCAAGAACACCACGATGAAGAAGCTTCGCACCACCACTCTGGCTCTCCTTCTCCTCCTCGTCTTCCTAGCAGCCTCGTCCCTCCGTGCCGCCATGGCTGGGTCAGGTCAGTTCAAGTCACAACCATTTCACTTTCATTTGCTTCTGCTCATGCGCCTGTCTGTCAGTAATCTTTTGTTCGTTCGCTGTACGTGTTCGCTGCCATCTATGCTAACTTTGGCGGTGGGTGTGCTTTTGATCAGCGTTCTGCGACGGCAAGTGCGGGGTGAGGTGCTCCAAGGCGAGCCGGCACGACGACTGCCTCAAGTACTGCGGGATATGCTGCGCCGAGTGCAACTGCGTGCCGTCGGGGACCGCCGGCAACAAGGACGAGTGCCCCTGCTACCGCGACAAGACCACCGGCCACGGCGCGCGCAAGAGGCCCAAGTGCCCATGATCCGCCACCACTCTCCAGGCATCGATCCTCCACCGCCCATGGCGTCTACACACCATATGCCTGAGCTTCATGCATCCCTATCTATCATGTCGTACCATGTCGCGGATCACTACTAGTATATCTTATAAGCGTGTAAACCATGATCTGTAGCGTCTGGTGCATGACCCGATTCCGACTATATGTTGATGTGCATAATGCTGGCCTAGCTACTGGTATGCCGGTAAAAATGTCGCTGTGCTGTAATAATGAACCATGACGCATCAGTAAAGTTTGTCCAGTAATTTCCTTGTTAGTTACTGTTTTCTATGGGTAAAATTACAGCTAAGAATATTTGCGAGCAAGAGTGGTGTGTTGTGTGTGAGCATAGTTTCGATGCGCGTCGGTGCGAGACAGCGGGCGCGATGGGATGGGGCCTTGCTGCGTTCGCTTTCAGTTACTCCTCTCCTGAAAGCGGTACGAACTGAATGTGACGCGTCAGGGATTGATTTATTTCGCCCACCGCCCTCGCTGAGTCACTGGACTGAAACTGTGCTACAATCAATCAATGGCGGAGTTGATGGCTTTGCTCGGCCTGTTGCGGTGCGAGTTCCCGTGGCCGGCACCGGAGTGAAGCTCCGAGTGGAAAGGCGTGGGATCCAGTGTCGGCTGTTTGTCCTCGTCCCGGTACAGAAGCCAGTGCCGGAGACGACTTTTACTCGCCCAGTGTTGTTACTGTTTTTCACCGTGGATGATTGAAAATTTACCGAGATGGCAGCACGATTAATGCATGCCTGGAAGGATGGAATCTGAGCTTGGCTGGTCTGTTCAGATTTTGAAACTATATGACCTGCTCCACCAAGTGAGAACTTTTGACCTCCCAACACTTTTCCGCTGATGCACTACACAAATGTAGGGCGTGTTAATTTGGTTGCTCGCACAAACTTCAAACATGCCAAGTAGATACAAAAGTAGCTCGTTTGGTTGGTTGCTCACGTGAGGTGCCGATTTATACACCTCATACCCTAGAGTGCAAGATGGAAACGACGAACGTACGCAGGGAACACGCAAGGAGTTGGCGGGAGAAGAAAATATGTACCCGTTATATGGCGTGAGATATGTTGTTTCACACTCTTTTATATCGTTCACCTCTAGCTAGAGGACAAACTCAACCTTCGTTCTTGGAAACGACGGTATTGTGGACCAAGATCTCTGGCATCGGGACATGTTGCTCTTCGTCAGCTACTCGTCCCCTTCATCGATGCCTTCGTCTCGTCCTAGCCGTCTCCTATGGAGATAAGCACCATACAACCATCCTTGATCCTTCCATTGTTCGGTTTAGGATCAATTTTCACCTGTTGTGGCTGTCTTTACTTTTTATTAATTTTCAGCTCTGAGAGAGTTTGTTCTGGTACTGAGACTTTTTAGACATGTTTTTAATAAATGGTTGTATACGGCATTCTGATGCAGAGGCCGGAGGCATTCCTTCTTTTCTAAAAAGAACAACATTGATTTCAATAGGAATGAACGGATGATGCTACTAGTTCAAGCATCTGCACTCATAGTTGTGATTCAGACTTGAATAATGTTGGTACACACGAGATCCAATTTATGTTCGTGTGTACCAACATTATTCAAGTCTGAATCACAACTATGATCAGCCATGATCCAATTTTTACATGGTAAAAAAATATGTCCAAAAATTCCAGTGTGATCAGCTATGATCCAATTTTAGTCTAAGATAGAGTGAGGATGAAGAATAAAACTACAACTATAAACATAACGATGCAGCAGTGATGGATCTAGAAATAAAATGTAGGATGCGCACACTTAAAAAAATGATATCTATTTCAATTAGCTTGGATGGGCCTTGAAAATTGGCTCATTTTTACATGGTAAAAAAATATGTCCAAAAATTCCAGTGTGCCATGGCACACCCGCTAGGTACGCCACTGCGATATAGAGGCTGTGAACATGCTTCAAATAAGAAGTGCCTCTTTTGTCACGCTTAAACGTTAGGAAGAGGGAACCATAACAGTTTGTTCATGCCATCACAGGATTCTATTAGAGCAATTGATGGTATTCATGTGACTGCTAGAGTGTTGAGGTCACAGACTACATCATACAGGGGTAGAAATCACTACACAAGCCAGAGTGTGCTTGTTAATGTTGATTTTGATCTCAATTCACATATGTGTTAGTTGGTTGGGAATGACCATTCCATGATGCAAACATGATTGGCAGCATGGCTCGATCTGATGGGATCAATATCCCAGATGGTAATTTCTACCTAGGAGATATTGGATATGCATGTCAGACATGTGGTTCTCCAACCTTGAAGGGAACCATGTATCATCTTAATGAATTCTCTACAAGGAACTATCTAATACTATCAACGAACTACTCAATCGCGAAGTTATAGTTGAGAGGGTATTTGGTGCTTTGAATAATATAGCTAGGATTCTTGATCAGAAGTCATTGCACCTTTTTCTCACCCAAATTAAGCTTATTTTTTCATGTTGCATTCTTCCTAACTGGAGCTTAGAGAGGGGTCTTGATGATTATGTGCCAGATGAAGATGATGTGATGGCTGATGATATTGACTTCGGCCATGGTATGGAGGCACATGATAACGAAGCTTGGAAGAGCAAAAGATTGGAGTGGGCCGAGGCAATGTGGGCTAATAAGGACTACAAAAGGATCTAAAGAAGAAGAGAAGGAGGAGGAGAATGCCGATATTCCCCCTTGATCGCCATTGATGAACCACCCTCCCACCCCCCATTGATCCATATTAATTTGGTACTGATATTCGTTAGTATCTAGGTCTATTAAGACAAATTGTCATTTATCTAGTGGTTAGGATTGAAATGATGTTAAATTGCTACCGCCTGTAGTGTAGTTTCTGATAAGGTCACCACTACTGAGAAGGGGCAACATTAGGTCATCAGCAACCAAACACCGGGTAATTGCATCATCACGGCCTTAACCCTTAAGTGTTGCCAACCAAAAGCCCTGTATGTAACCACCTCCTCATTCAATGCGGGCAGCCAAACGGGGTTCAATGCCTTGGCCCAATCAAAAGGCTTCATCTTATCCGAGCACGGGGCTTACCCCTCCTTGTCCTTGTCCGAGCTCGAAGGAAGGCCAATCGCAATGATCCCCGCTCATCGAGCCTCGCTAGTGTGTTGCTTCTTCATGATTTGGGTGCGCCGCCCCAGTATGAGCTGCGCATACCAAGTCATGCGACAACTTGCCATGGCAGCATTGAGCAGCGATGGGGACGGCAGCGGTGCTTGACGACAGAGGAGGGGGTTGGCGATGGGGACGACAGTGGTGCTCAAGGATGGATGACGAGGTCAGTGCTGGGGCCGACAGTGATGCCCGAGGACGAAGGAAGGGGTCGGCGACAGAGGAAGGCCTCGGGGTGGCGGTGGTGAAGCTCGAGGACGGAGACATGGAGTAGGGAGGCAAGGAGGCAAGCAACAACGTGGATGGGGCAAATCGGGGCTAGCGGTGATGGCAGTTCTCCTTGCCGTGACTAAGAGCTTAAGCTCGACTCGGGCGGTAGGGAGAATCAGGTGGACGGCGACAAGAATGGGGTTTGACTGGGGTGGGCTAGGATTTGATTGCAACTGGGGTGGGTTTTATAGCAACCGGGCTAATCGGCTGGCGCGCCGATCACCACACCATGAATGCGCCCATAGCTAGTGTAGAAATTTTTGGACAATGAAAAGCTATTTTTTTACCAGAAAACTAAATGAAATGAGGCGCTTTCTCCAAAAAAAACTAAAATCCCTATATTTCACTATTGGGATGGGCTAGAGATACCCTAACCCTGAACCAGCCTCTCCGCCTCTGCGCAGCGCTTCCTCCCACCCCGAGTCCTCGATACGCCTGCCGCCACCCGACATGGGGAAGAGGCTGAGGTCGACACGGCCGCCACCCGCGGCGGGCACACAGCAGTCCAAGCGATCCAGCAAGGTGGCGGCGATGTCCGACGACTCTGACGACGACGAGATTGACGCCTTCCCCAAGCAGCGGGACGCCATCCCCCTCGACGCCGACGACTCAAGTCACCCAGAGAAGGAGGATCCGGTGCAGCCTGTCAACGATCTCGAGGGTGTTCCCGGCCATGAAACTGATGATGGTGAAGAAGGCAAGGACGGCGATGGAAGTGATGACAGAGAAGGAGGTAAGGACGGCGACAAGGGCGCAGATAGTTACGAGGTATGGGGCAAAATATATATGGCAAGAATCAAGAGAGCGAACAAGGCAATCCAACAAATTTTAGCGGGTGATGACAGTTCGGATGGGGTAGCGGAAAGACATTACACTATGACGGCGATGAGCATGATGCTGATGATGTTGACTGTGAAGAGATCAAGAGATAAGGAGGATACAAGCAGAGAAGGACAGTAAGCTGTCAATGAAAGATTTCGGATTAGACGACGGTGATGAGAGGGATGATGAGGAGGGCAAATCTAGCAATTTACTGGTTGGAGACAAAGTAAAACAGGGTGCTGAAGTAGCCAAATTGACAAAGAGTGGGCCTTCTAATGGGCACCATGAAATTGCCAAAAAGAAGAGCAAGGATGAAGGAAAAAGGGCTGAGAAGGGGTTGAAGCCAAAGTTGTCAAAAACCAGGGCAACCAATAATAGGAAAAATCTGCAGACATTGGATGACTTTGATGATGAAGTGCAGAAATTCAGTCAAGTGATCAAACCTGGAAAGCTCCTGGTGAATGCCACTGGCTCAAATAGAAACAAGGTATGGGGTATTTTCATGCTGGTTTCTTATTTTTGCTGGGTACCTTCATAACTAGCAATTTTTTTAACTTCAGCGAAATCTAAATATCTTGTGATAATGATCCAAACTGTGCTTAACTGACTATAGTCGTTTATGCATATGGTGCAAATTACAAGTTCATAACTGCAAAACTACACAGGCAAGTACACATAGTGTCATGTAGGACCGAAATTTCAATGACCATATGGTTCTTGCTGTAGATTCTTGCTAGTATTCAGTTGAACACTACATTAGAGAGTCATTCTGATCTCGACCAAGTTGATATCTGTTACATTTTTAGTTGGTAATCTACGATTTTTTAACATTGCCACTTTCCTTTTGTCACATTTTTTCTGCAAGATTGTTCAAAAAAACATTTTTTTTCTGCAAGGGGGTAATTTGATAGTAACCTACAGTCTTGCTAAATCTGAAGTCTCACTGAGATAACAAAACCTGCAGACTTCTGGTCTACTTTGGCTCCTTTTCAAGTTGTTTGTTTCATCAGGACACACAGTTTTTTAGAAGTTCTTTGATGTATCCAAGTGTTGATCTCAAATGGTGTATTGATCTTTTTTGTTCTTGCCAAAAGTGGGCTGATTTTCTACCTACGTGATGTTACTTATGGTAATTTGATAGAACCTTAACTGAATTGAAACTACATCCTTACACCCAGCCATGTTACAGATATTATCAGCCAGCACATACTATACATTATTTGAATTATCATTGTATCCAGAATGTTCGTGAATTTTGAGGATTATTAAATGATTTTGGAGTTGCTGGTGTGTTTTAAATATTGATCCCTAGGTTTCTCGGGTGCAGTAGGACTTTTCTTACTCTGCAAAAGGGAATTGGAATTTTGATAATATAATAGGACATGGTAATTATTGGGATGAGTACCATTGTTGGTAAAACATATCAATAATGAATTTTGCTACAGTAAGGAACACTAGCTATGCTTGCGTTCCAGCTTTAAAAACCTTGGCATCACATCTCCGCATTCCTATCAACATTTGTTTCGATAAATATGAACTAGCCAACGATTCTGGTCATTTTTAGGGTCAAAATGTTGGGTCATGCTTGAATCTTGCTGCTTTGTTAGAGTTTGTAATCTTTCTGCTCTACTGTTCCAGAACAGCCTTTGTGTTATTATCTGTCATGTTAATAGAATGACTTATGCTATCAAGTGCATACAAGTGTTGTTTTTAGAACGCAAACCTTGTAACCCTCGTCTTACCAAAGATATCGTCTGAAATACTTGATGAATTTATAATTGTTGACTATTGCTCATCTACCAAGCTAGATCAACCCATTAAACATGTTCTTGTGCTTTGTCTATCGCTTTCTATGTTCCTTCCCATTGTTATAACGGCTGTAGCTATTCCTAACCTTTGTTTTTCCCTCTTCTGGCCATCAGTTCAAGTCTGTTTCTGGTGATGATGACATTCCAAAGCGAGATGAGATTGGTGAAAGACGTCAAAAACACGAACAACGTGTTCTTGCACGGGTAGGAACCAATACACGTGAAGACAACAAGGATGGCGACGATGAAGCGTCGGAGTCTGAAGATGAATTCTACAAGGATGTCAAAAGGCAGAGGACCGAAAAGCGCTTGCGCAAAGAACAGAGCGCCCCTATCATCACTGAGCCGCTGGCGGGAGAAAGCGAAGGAGATGGCAAGAGGAGGGGGATCTCGCGCCAGATCGAGAAGAACCGAGGGCTGACTCGCTCCAGAAACAGGAAGCTCAAGAACCCACGGAAGAAATACAGGGCTAAGAGTGAGAAACAGGGTCTCAAGTGGAGAAGCCAGGGGCATGGCGTGAAGAAGGCCTCCGGTCCATACGGAGGAGAAATGTCTGGCATCAATCCGAACGTCAGCCGTAGTGTTCGGTTCAAGGGTTGATGGCATGCATGAAATTTTTGTTTGGGTTTGTTTGCGTGGGACAATGAACATTTCGTCTGATGGTGATTTGAGTTTGTAGTCGTAACATTTTTCTACGTTTGCACTGTTCGCAGTTAAAAAAGTAGCAGCCAGTACGGTGGTTGCTTCATATGGTTGATTGTGTTTGATGAGAATTGGAAGCAGAGGCGAGGCGAGGCTCAGTGAAAGTTTTTAGCTCCACCATTTTGTTGTTATATGGTTAAATTGCCTTGCACCAAAATTTCCTCATGTGCCCCCAACCTCCTGCCCAGGCCAGCAGCAAACTGCACTGCAATTGATTTTCGAATTGATGTGTTTGTTTTCACACACAAGAAAGAAAGAAAGAAAATGATGTGTTTGCTGAGTTTGATGACAGTGAAAGTTCCCATGGCCAGCACTGGAAGTCTGGAAGCTCTGAACGAGGAAGATGTGGGATCCAACTTTGATTGCTTCCAATTCTCCTCCTGCTGGTACAAAAGCCAGCCCCTGGAAATTTTAAACCACATGTGAGAGCTATTTTAGCACCTTCATCATCTAAACCGCTTCAAACTCACTGAAATAGTAATGGAAGCTTTTAGCTCAACACTAAGTCATATGGCACACAATATAGATTTCACAAGGCGCCTCTTTTATTTCAGGGCTTCAGGGCAAGGTTACAGCAGCCCTTGGTTTTGCACCTCAAAGTTACAGCATTTAGCCAAACATTTTGTTGAATGGTACACATGTTGCCCTTCATATATAGATCCCCACAGGATGCCTCGTTATGTCAAGGGCTTTCGTGGTAAAGTTACAGCAGACCAGGTTTCGCACCTCGAAATGTTCAAGCCTGAATGCAACCCGCTCACCCCATTCCACAGACAAACGACAAACTTGCAATTGACACCAAAGACCAACCTAAGGCAAAATCCGAACAAGTGAAAAACCTCCTTTTCTCAACTTCTGACTGCACTTCTGTGTGCAACAGATGACTAAAACCCGTCTTGCGCTTCTGCTAGGTTGATAGATTACAAAAATGACAACGATCAAAACTGAGATCAAACTGACTAGAGTACATCAATCCACCAATGGCTGGAAGCAATGTTTAACAAAAGAGATACAGAAAGGCGGTTACTTCAGTAGCATCTCTGCAATCTGCACAGCGTTCAGCGCGGCGCCTTTACGTATCTGGTCTCCACATACAAATAACTCCAACCTGCCATTGAAGAGCTGATTAGATTCCAGTATAAAGGAACACTGAAGTACAAGTGATGACAAACAGATGGTTACAAAGGTTAACTGTTAAAAATGAGTATTACCCTCTGTTATCATCTTGCGACAAGTCCTGACGAATTCTACCAACTGATACATCATCTTTATCCGATACCTGAAAATTAGAGTTGCATCAGAATAAAGAAAATCTGCTCCACTTTTCTACTCCCTCTGTCCCAAAATATAAGAACGTTTTAAACACTACATTAGTGTCAAAAACGTTCTTATATTATGGGACGGAGAGAGTAACAAGTAATAGGCTAGTGCAGCTCCGCGAAAGGGTTGAGTGTGCATATTGTTAGTAAATAATAAATCTCCTGTCTTCAAGACCACAACGAATCTCATGGGTGGAATGTGCATGAATAAAAACAACGAAATCGCTGGTCCAAAGATGTCCATCTTCAGAAAATCAAACTACCCAATTACCTCCAGTGGTGTAGGGAAGCGGTTGGCAGCACGGTCGTCACTAATGGTAACACCAGGAGCTGCCCTCAAGATTTCTCTGGCAGTGTCCTTCAAGAACATATGCAAACAATTTCAGAATTTGAACAACTAATAAGGTGCGTTCTTTTTTGACAGGGAACAAGAATGGAATTTGTAGCAAGTGTCAAAAGTGTTGTAACATTGACAACATGAAATTAATTAAATGACCTACCCAACAATGACAACAGACAAGATCCACAAGAAACCGTTTACAATTCTACTTGCCAAAAACAAGGAAAACAAAGCAATGCTAGGCCAATAAACATATTTTTACCCAGTGACTCAGGACCTGAGATTGTAACAATTCAGGAAAGAAGTCTATGTACTAACTGATACATAACACAATTACAGTATGCTAACCTCATCAAGTGGTTTTTGAAACTGTAGATTCACGCTTTCGGCATGCGCGCGCATTGTAGGAACCCGTATACAAGTTGCAGTTACTCTTACATCCTTGTCATTCTAGAAATAGAGCAGAGAGTTAGTATGGCATTTCTGTTTGCTCAACAGTCAATTACTCAATTTAAGAGAAAATTTGATGGAGTAATGCAAAGAACTTATGGGGCATAGATCAAGCTTCCACTTACCCAGATTTTTCTGGTCTCCTTCACCATTTTCATCTCTTCCTCATTATAGCCATTTTCAACAATAGGCGCATTATGCGAAAATATATTAAAAGCATACTGGAGAAGGAAAAATACATTCAGCATGTCTCATGACAATAAGAAATCAATTCAACATGTGCACAAGGTATTGAAGTTATAACCTGTTGACTGAAAATGTTGCAGGTTGGTGGCTTTCCTTCCAAGACCTAAATAAAGTATGCAATGTCAGTAGCTAAACTGAATTAGCACCACGAGCAAGATAGTAAGGGAGAAAAACCCACCTCCCGAGTCTGAAGTTTGAGTTCTTCCATGGCTGCAGCACCAGCACCACTTGCTGCTTGGTATGTGCTGACAACCATCCTTTTGACCTGTCACATTGACGATCAGAAGATTGCATCAGTTTATTTGGCAGTCCATCAATGCACTCAACAAGCATACTTTTACACAACACGTCTGTAATTATATTATAAAATACTCGAGTCATGGTAAAAATTATGCTAATATATGAAGCAGATTGGCACACATAAATAGGTATAACTAATCATGCATAATCAGGAAAAAAGCAATTGACAAGCATAGTGTAATTCATGAAACACTATTAAGTACTACCTCTGTCCTTAAATATAAGAATTGAACTGCAAAAACGTCTTATATTTAGGGACAGAGGGAGTATCTACCAAATTGCAATGTTCATAGCTTAAAAGGCGTCACAATTAGGAGAAAGGCAATGAAATATGTGGAATTAAATCTGCCTATGCAGAAGCATGTCTAATTCCAAAGATGAGTCTAGTCTTTTATTTCAGGACTCGAATTTACAGGCTTCGATTTTCTTTGGTCACGAGCATTCCCCATTTTCCAAACTATTTTAACATTACGTAGTTTCAAGTGTTAATGTCAGAAGAAAGCAGGGAACGAAAGGCAACATTTGTGCAACGTTACCTTGGCGTGGCGATGCAGCGGCGTGACAGCCATGAGGCAGATGATGGTAGAGCAGTTGGGGTTGGCGACGATAGCCCCTTTCCCGAGCCGAACGTCGGCCATGGCCTCGGGGTTGACCTCGGGGATGACGAGCGGCACGTCGGGGTCCATCCGGTAGGCGGAGCTGTTGTCGACGACGACAGCGCCGCTGGCGACGGCGGCGGGCGCGTGGGCGCGGCTGACGCCTCCGCCGGCGCTGAAGAGCGCGATGTCGATCCCCTCGAAGGCCCCCGGCGCCGCGAGGTCCTGGACGGTGTAGTCCCGGCCCTCGAAGTCGATGCGCTTGCCCGCGGAGCGCTCGCTGGCGAGGAGGCGGAGGCTGCGGTAGGGGAAGTCGCGGGCGGTGATGACGCGCAGGAACTCCTGCCCCACCGCGCCGGTGGCGCCCACGATGGCCACGGACGGGCCGTCCTCGCGGAGCGCCATGCGGACCGTGGAGGGCCGCCGGCTGGCGCGGCCCCCGAGCGGGGACGCCGCCAGGAGGTGCGGCCGGTGGACGGCTGCGGCGGTCTGCATTGCGGCGGCGGCGGCGGCGGCCTAGGGTTTTAGGGCGGATGGATTTGGGTAGGTGGGTGGTGGGAGGGGGATTGGGTGGGGTTTCTCCCTGGATTTTTGTTCCGTGGACGCGCACCCGGAGGGGATCGTGCTGGCTGCCCGTTCTGGCGTTTCGTGCTCGGGGTCGGGCCGTCGGGGAATGACCCCGATGCCAAATTGGTGTTTGCTTGCTGCCAAACTGCCAACGCTGGAAACAGTGTGCCGTGCCCACGGGACAGCGGAATGCTGCTTTTGTATTTTGAACATTTAGAGCAACTCCAACGGGGTGACACATTTCTTTCGTTGGTATTTGTTTGGGTCGACGCGGACACAAAAATCGGCCCAACGCGCTGACTTAAACGGACGCGTGTCCGCTTTTAGTCCACGGGCGACCCATTTCCGACCCAATTTTGAGTCGAATTTGCGTCGGCGCGGACACGGGACGGACGCGCACGCGCGCGCCTACTCCTCCCCTCGGGCCTGCCGGTCAGTGGCAGCAAGCACCACTTCCCCTCATTTTTCTCAAAACCCTCCCGCCCGTGCGCGCTCCTGCCTCGCACCCGCCATGGACGACAACCTCGACCTCGCCGCCGCCGCTGGCCTCGCCTCCCTCGCGTCGTCCGGCATGAAGACCGCCCCCTCCGGCAAAGGCAAGCCCCATGCCCCGCGCAAAACTGCCGTCGCGGCCAAGCCAAAGAAGGCGCTGACGCCCGAACAGCGGGTGGTGGAGTCGGCCAAGAGGAAGAGCCGGAGGCACGCCGCGGACGCGAGGGGTGAAACCGTCGCGGCTGCCGCCGTCGCCGCCACCGCGCAGCAGGAGGTCACCAACGCCCGCGTCGCGGCGGCAACGAGGGAGGCGCTCTACATGCTAGGGTTAAACCCTAGCCAGCACGGCCTCGTCAACGCCGACGTGGCCGCCGCGGCCAGCACTGGCTCGTCCGCATTCCCTCGGATGGTGCTGCCCGACTCGCCCCGCGCGTCGGCATGCACTCCGATCCCCAGCTTCCATGTGTATCTGCAGGCCTCGCGCCTCTCCGGGGAGTGCTCGCCCGACGTGAGCGTGGTGGTGCCTTCCACGCCCGCGCCCATGCCCATCGACCTCAATGCCACACCGGCTGCCGGTGGCTCGTCATCCGGAGGCACGAGGAAACACGTGTGGCAGATATCGGCCGGCGTGCTACCGGACGCCCGCAACCTGTTCACGAAATGCCGGCCGCCGGCGACGAGGCCTACATGCAGAACCTCATCTTCGAGGGTGGTGCGCCGGCCGCTGGCTATGGCCCCGACGAGACACAAAGCCAGGACGGCCGCGGGGTGTTCACGCCGGGCGCTGGCTATGATCAGTCGGCCTTCATGCGTGATACGGTCGGCATGGACCTGGACGGCTTCCCACTCGACCACGAGTTTCCGGATGACTACATGCAAGAGGAAGAAGACGAGTGCGACATTGAAGTGGGGCCTTTGTTTGAGGACGAGCTCGCCAACCAAGCTGCCGAGCCAAAGCCGAAGCGCAAGAGCAAGCGCACGAAGGCATACACGGCGGCCGAGGACAAGCTTCTTTGTGAGTGTTGGAGGGACATTGGACAAGACCCCAAGACCGACGTCGAACAAAAGCATTCAACTTTTTGGATTCGTGTCCACCGGGAGTTTCATGAGCGCAAGAAGTTTCCTCCTTACCAAATTGTGAGCACGCGTGGGTGGGTGTCCATTTCGAAGCGATGGAGAGTGATCCAACAAGAATGCAACATGTTTTGCGCCACTCTTGAGAGCATCAAGGCCCACCCTGTGAGCGGCATCCGCATGCAAGACATGGTATGGTAGCAAGCCGCCCTCTTTTTGTGTCATCAAGTTCATGCTTGCGTGTTCATTTGCATCCCATTTGTGCCAACATGCTTGCATGAAAACATCTGTAGGCATTTCAAGCTTTGGACACATTCAAGGTCCAACACAATTGCAAGTGCTTCAACCTCTGTCATTGCTATAGGGTCATCAAATATGAGGAGAAGTTCAAGGCGCAATATGCCGCCCTCAAGTCATGCGGGGGAAAGGAAGCCGTGGAGGAGGTTGGGGACGGCGAGCCGGCTCAGCCGCAGGGGAAGACCAACTCCAAGAAGGAGGACAAGCGGGATGCGACATCAAACACCTTGATCGCAAGCGTGGAGGGCATGATGAACAAGAAGGACTCAAGAGAGGAGGAGTGTCGGTGTTTCAAAGAGGAGCAAATGAACGCCTTCATGGAGATCCAAAGGAGTGTTGGGGAACGTTGCAGAAAATTAAAATTTTTCCTACGGTTTCACCAAGATCCATCTATGAGTTCATCTAAGCAACGAGTCAAGGGAGTGAGTTTGCATCTACATACCACTTGTAGATCGCGTACGGAAGCGTTAGAGGGAGCGGTGATGATGGAGTCGTACTCGCCGTGATTCAGATCACCGGAGATCCTAGCGCCGAACGGACGGCACCTCCGCGTTCAACACACGTACGGAGCGTGTGACGTCTCCTCCTTCTTGATCCAGCAAGGGGGAAGGAGAGGTTGATGATGATGGCTCCAGCAGCAGCACAACGGCGTGGTGGTGGAACAGCAGCACTCCGGCAGGGCTTCGCCAAGCACGTGACGGAGGAGGAAGAGGTGTAGCAGGGGAGGGGGCGCCAGGACTTCAGGGTGCGGCTGCCCCTCTCCCCCCTCCCTTTATATAGGCCCCCAGGGGGGCGCCGGCCCTGGGAGATTCAATCTCCCAAGGGGGCGGCGGCCAAGGGGGGAGGAGTGCCCCCCAAGGCATGTGGTGCGTCCCCCCACCCTAGGGTTTCAACCCTAGGCGCAGGGGGTGGGCCTAGGGGGGCGCACCAGCCCACTATGGGCTGGCTCCCCTCCCACTTCAGCCCATGGGGCCCTCCGGGATGGGTGGCCCCACCCGGTGGACCCCCGGGACCCTTCCGGTGGTCCCGGTACAATCCCGGGTGACCCCAAAACTTTCCCGATGGCCGAAATACCACTTCCTATATATTATTCTTTACCTCCGGACCATTCCGAAACTCCTCGTGATGTCCGGGATCTCATCCGGGACTCCGAATAACATTCGGTATACTGCATACTCATATTCATACAACCCTAGCGTCACCGAACCTTAAGTGTGTAGACCCTACGGGTTCGGGAGACACGTAGTCATGACCGAGACGGCTCTCGGGCAATAACCAACAGCGGGATCTGGATACCCATGTTGGCTCCCACATGCTCCTCGATGATCTCATCGGATGAACCACGATGTCGAGGATTAGAACAACCCCGTATACAATTCCCTTTGTCATTCGGTACGTTACATGCCCGAGACTCGATCGTCGGTATCCCAATACCTCGTTCAGTCTCGTTACCGGCAAGTCACTTTACTCGTACCGTAATGCATGATCCCGTGACCAAACACTTGGTCACTTTGAGCTCATTGTGATGATGCATTACCGAGTGGGCCCAGAGATACCTCTCCGTCATACGGAGTGACAAATCCCAGTCTCGATCCGTGTCAACTCAACAGACACTTTCGGAGATACCTGTAGTGCACCTTTATAGTCACCCAGTTACGTTGTGACGTTTGGTACACCCAAAGCACTCTTACGGTATCCGGGAGTTACACGATCTCATGGTCTAAGGAAGAGATACTTGACATTGGAAAAGCTCTAGCAAAATGAACTATACGATCTTGTGCTATGCTTAGGATTGGGTCTTGTCCATCACATCATTCTCCTAATGATGTGATCCCGTTGTCAATGACATCTAATGTCCATAGTCAGAAACCATGACTATCTGTCGACCAACGAGCTAGTCAACTAGAGGCTCACTAGGGACATGTTATGGTCTATGTATTCACACGTGTATTACGATTTCCGGACAATACAGTTATAGCATGAATAAAAGACAATTATCATGAACAAGGAAATATAATAATAACCCTTTTATTATTGCCTCTAGGGCATATTTCCAACAAGGAGGAGGCTAGAGATGGATGCGGAGAAGCAAGCCAAGATGCTTGAGTTGGAGGCGGAGAAGCAAGCGAAGATGCTCGAGATCGAGGCCGCCAACGCCAAGACCAAGGCCAAAGAAGTGGCTCTCGCAAGCATGATGACCGGGGTGAAGATCATGAAGGTGGATCTCAACACAGTGTCGCCAAGGAAGAGGCCATGGTTCAAGAAGATGCAGGCCGACATGCTCAAGTTCACCGACGAGTGATCTTGTGGCCGCGAGCGCCTTCTTTTTTGTATGCCGGCTTGTGCGCTGGCATGACCACGGGGCCGTGATGGCGTGGTCGAACTCAAGTCTCACCCCTTTGTGTGTGTTGGCATGTGTGCCGGCCGCTGGCGAGTGCGCCATCATGAACTGTGTGATGCATTTTTTGAAGCCGGCAATGTATGCCGGCGCTGGCATGAGACATGGCCGCTGGCAATGATCTATGGCCGCGGGCCTTTTTAAAAATTTGTGTGCGGGCGTGAAAATGGGTCAGCGCGTTGGGCATTGCCGACACAAATGCAAAACAGGACGGACGCCGGGCGGGCGGCCGACCCAAACAGACATAAAGCGGACAAATGCGCCGTCCGTTTGGGTCGGCCCATTGGAGTTGCTCTTATATTCTTTATCAAAGATGAAACGCTACGGCGTGCTTGGTTGTGGGACATGAAAAACGTGTTTGGTTGTAAAAGGGGGGGGGGGGGCTGCCTCGCATAGGCACGAATTTTAAAGCATCCTAGAGCCTGACTCGCTGGAAAGGGAGGCAGCGCGTACGCGACGGTGGAAGGAGAAATCGAGAGGAGTTAGCCGGAGATGAAAATCGGTCAATGCGGGATGACGTGAAATCTAACCCCCTTCCCCTTCCCCCATTTACTCGCTCACCTCTTGCTCTAGGACAAGCCCTTCTTTGGTTCTTAGCACCGGCACCGGCGACGACTCAGATCTGCGTAAGCGGCAGCGGTGTCATCACTCTCCAACATCACGAGCTGCTTCTCCCCTTCTTCTTGGCCTCCGTGTGCTCCTCCTCGTCCCAACCATGGCCCCTCGTCCTCGCCGTCATCTCCGAAGCCGGTAAGCAGCATACAACCCCCCCCCCCTCCTATGTCGGGCAGGCAAACAGATGGGCAATCGGCTTCGATGCAGAAGGAAGTCGTCCCATTGCCCAGAGTCGGCATTGAACATGACGCGGAGAGTGAGGGAGCGGATGCGGCAGGGCGACACTCTCCGTCGACGTGCCCCTAATGCCCGACATGCTGCAGGGCCGTCGAGTTCGCTCTGGATTGGCATGAATGCGGCACCTCTTTCTGCAAAACGGTTTGAACGATCACGCGAGAGAGGGAAGTGGGCGCGCAAAAGGAGTTTTGAGTGAGACCACTTGTCATATGCGTATGTGGCAGAGGTCCAGACTCCCGGAAAGCCCCCCTGGTTTGCGTCCAATTTGCGAGAGATTTGACACACGTCCATGGACCAATGCGGGACATCAAACGTTAAGACTTTGCTAGTAAAAAGTCATAGGTCAACCTGAAACCTTTACCTGGGAAAGAAACGTCAAAGCTTTCTCCAGTATCCTCGCAAAAAAAGAAACGCTTTCTCCAGTAGTACCATTTTCAATTTTAAAATGCCTATGCATGACAGCCACTACTCACCTGCCTGCAATATGAATACTGATAAATGATACTGTAACAAATATGTTATCAACAACTGGAAGTCAAATTTCAGCAGTTGCGGCCTCTATTTTAAAGAAGAAGAAACAAAATGACAAATGCAACTGGGCTATGGGCGGCCATATAGTATATTGTCCGATAAAAATTTGGGCAAAGTTGGACCATTTATAAAACGATAGCGACGATGGTTTATATCATGTTGCCATTTGACAACGACAACAAAGGTATCAAGGGCCGCCCCTTGCCCCAGGTTAAGTGGCAGCTGATGATGGAATCTTCTTCAACAGTCCACATGACAAATATTGCTTCAAAGGTGAGTCAGCAACTCACCAACTCCAATCCAATTTGCCTCGAAAACAATCTTTCTAAACTTGAATCCACTCACCTGTTCATCATATTAGTATCTCCTCAAACACCACTGGCGGGGAGATAAGCACTATGAAGCTGTTGGCAACCATGAAGTTTTGATTCCCAGTAGCAGCCTGAACTCTCAAGAGGTCAGTCACCCGTCTTCTCCTTTCAATTGTGGCTTCCTTTTCTCTTGAGCTTATGTAATCTTTGTATATCTTAGTTTTAGCTGCCTCAGATTCTTATAACACAAATATAAGGAGAAATTTCTTCTGACAGATTGTATATCCTAGGTCTATAAAGTTCTTGGTAAAATAGGACCAACGCCATGTACTGAGCTAGTTCTGAAAGATTGGTGAGAAATTTCTTCTGAATTTGTGCAAGAGAGAGCAAATACAAGGATCGGAGTCCATCGTTCCAGTTACTCCCAAGGAGAAGAGCACCCATATCAGTAACATGGACTGGGTGGAACAATTTAACATTTCTGATCTGAAAGGACCAAAGAATCTGCCAACATCTGGTCCACTGAGTTTCACCAGCAGACAGCTCCCTCGAGATTACTACGATGTTAAATCAACGAAGGTAAAGCTTATCTGCAACTTCGGCGGCACTTTCTTGCCAAGGCCAAGTGACGGCGAGCTCCGGTACATCGGTGGCGACAGGCATCTGATGAAAATTAGCCGGGACATTTCTTGGCAAGAGTTGGTCAGCAAGACAACAAGGCTAATAAGGAGAGCCCACACGATAAAGTACCACCTCCCTGGGGAGCAACTGAGCATGCTCATCTCCATCACCTCCGATGATGACCTCCGGCATATGATTGATGAGTGCATTGTGCTAGAGGAAAACAGAGAAATGATCAACATGTACCTCTTCTCTCGCAAGGACGATGAGCGCCACGTGCGTTTCGTGGTGCAAGGCTCATCCGATGCCGAGAAAGAAGCGCAGTTCATCGCTCTTGTCAATGGGATCATCACCACACCAGGTTATGAGCCGAGAGCACACAGCGTCGGTCGATCCTCAGCCAATGACCTGGACCAGCTGATGTTTGGCATCAGTGTGGAAGCAGGGCCGCTGGCAGGCAGAACAGAGGAAGCTTCAGTGTCCATCAAAAGCAAGCCCTTGCAGAGCATAGCGGTACCGCCAGTGACAGCAAGTGGTCAGCTGGAGAGGACGCCCCCAAGTACCCAGAGACGGATGATCAACCAGTATTATAAGGCACAAGGTAATGAAGAGAGCTTGATCTCTGCAGCCAGAAAGACTAGTAAAGCTTCCCCTGGTGCATCTGCGCCTTCTGAATCCACGGCGCAGCATCAACAGACTGCCACAGATACTTACAGAACTACTGGGGCACAGGAAAAAATATCACCAAGGAAACAGCTTCAGATACCATTGGACAACAGTAGTGTGACGACGCAGCCATCAAATTCATTAAGGAAGAACACTAATTTCCAACCGCACAACAGGATGGAGATATCTGAACCTAGTCATGAATCCACTAGTCCTGGCGGCAACATCAGTGCAAACTTGCAGTACCCGGAGAGGTCAGTTCCAACCAACAGCATCCAGAAGAACCAGCCTGCAGGTCCTGCAACATCGGTGCTTCCTTTTGCTTCTACACCTTTAGACAAAAGAATAAATCTGCAACCAAATACTCTTGTGCGTGCTTCAAGTGATACAATACAAGAACGACCCGGCAGTCCAACAACAGATGAGCATGCATCAGAAATCACTCGATTTCGCTCAGTTGGCACTGGCATCATTAATCCTCAAATCAGAGCTCCATTGCATGAAGCTGAAGATAATGCTGCACCATCAATCCCAGAGGCTGAGGTATGTCATCATATCCGCACCCCATGTTTCATATGGTGTTTGATGGAACGGTTAACCATATAACTTCTGTTTTGTCTTCTACCGTCAGCTACGCGAAACCAAGAGCAGTGAAAAATCTCTGCCTGCAAATGCAGTGTTGGGCAGAGATCTTATGAGTAATGTCCAGGTTTGTAATTAGTTCCACATGTACTAGTCTGTAACATAGGCACGTCAAGCTAGGATTGTTTTTGTCAGAGACATAAGAAAGGCATTTATCTGAAAATATTATTCACAACACATTTCCTACCGTTTTCATTAACACGGACTTCTTCCTAAAGTTGATGTCATACAAATGGCAGATAATAAGCAACGACGACCTCGAAGATCTTCGTGAGATGGGCGCCGGAGCATTTGGAACTGTTTTTCATGGAAAATGGAGGGGAACAGATGTTGCAATTAAACGGATAAATAACAGTTGTTTTTCATACCAATCATCCCAGGCAGATAAACTGGTAAGCCCATATAAATTCACCTGCGTTATTTTAAGTTGCAATCAAGGGGACCAGTTTATGAAATTGGCCAGGTAAGGCTGCACTAGAAACTAGAGTATTCGCGCCTCCACATGATGTAGTGAGGACCACGTACGGATCCAAAGAGTAGCCATATCAATTGCATCTGTTGTAAACTAGAAACTCACTGTTTGTTAAAACAATGTCATTCTGTCAATGCCGTATAGGCCAACATATTTAGTGTAAAAAAGAAATATAAGAAGCTTGTGTTTAGCGGAACAATACTGTTATTCTAAATGCAAGGGTTGAAATTGAGAAATACAGCATGTATTCATCATTAAACATAAATATCATGCAGATAACAGAATTTTGGAGGGAGGCCGCTATCATCTCAAAACTTCACCATCCAAATATTCTGGCACTTTACGGGGTTGTGAATAACGGGCCAGGGGGGACATTAGCTACTGTAACTGAATTCATGGTCAATGGATCTCTAAAGAAAGTACTCAGTCGCAAGGACAAATATCTCGATTGGCGCAAGAGGGTACTTGTTGCAATGGATGCCGCCATTGGAATGGAATATCTGCACTCAAAGGACATTGTCCATTTTGATCTGAAATGTGATAACTTGCTAGTGAATGTTAAGGATCCCTCTCGTCCAATATGCAAGGTATGCCAGAACTCCAGTTTTCCAATAGCATTTTTTTTTTTGTATTTGAGTTTCAAATGTGAATGGTTGAAGAAAATGATATGCATTTATAAAATACATATGATGGACTTCTGCATATAAATGAAGGGCATAATAGAGAAACAATGACTGCAGGTTGCTGATTTTGGTTTATCAAAGATGAAACAAGCCACCATGGTTTCTGGTGGAATGAGAGGAACTCTTCCATGGATGGCCCCAGAATTGTTGACAATGAGCGGCACCAAAGTATCTGAAAAGGTATTATGATGAATCTTTTTAATGACCTGGAAGTGTGAAGGTGCTACAAATTGCGAAGAAAACAAATTATAGCATTGTGTTTGTTTCACAATTTCACTTGACATTCATGCACAAAGGTTATACGACATACTTATCAGTCATATGAATGTAACATTTTTCAAAGTGGCATAAAGTTGAAGATATTTGACATGCTCATCGGGAGTGATATACTCTCTTCATATCACAAATAAGTGACTTTAGATATTGACATGGTCTTCGAGATATAACTTTGACCACTAATTTATAGTACCAATATATGTACAAGACTGAAAAACATGATATTCCAGAAATGCTTTTTGAGACAGATCTATACATATGATGTTAAAATTTTCAAACATAACAATTAAAATGATATTTGCAGACAAAGTTTTAAAAGTTTGACTGAAAGCATGCCCAAGACGTTACTTTTTTGTGATATAGAGGGAGTAATGATTAATGAGAATTCACTTTAAACATGAACTGGAGCATTCCTCCTATTTGATTCATGAAAAAAAAGAATTTTCTTGCAGAATTTAACACACACTGACAAAAAAATTGTAATATTTCTAGAATATACTTAGGCCTGACATGTTCTTCTGTTTTGTATTCTCAAATACGCCAACTTTATGGTAACACAGGTCGATGTCTATTCTTTTGGTGTTGTGATGTGGGAAATTCTCACTGGTGAGGATCCATATGATGGCATGCACTATGGAGGAGTTATAGGTATGCAACAGTATGATCATCCATCTGTAGGCTGTAGTAGAAATCTCATCTTCTGAATTGTTTATATATAAATGGCATTTCTCTGAACTTCCATGGTTCTGCAGTTATACCACTTGGGTCTTAAACTTGGGAACCGCACATTTACCACACATTTAAGTCCTTAAACATGAGTAGAATCATATACTTGTGAGTAGGGATAAGCTCAAACTAAAATAGCTTTGTGTAGGTAATTAAGTTAAAGCTTGAGATCTTCTTGAAAAGAAAGTTCATGCAAAGCGAGTATGTTTTAAGGATCTATGTTAACTTAATTTAAACAAAAGAACATCAGTTATTCGTTATTTTCATATGACCTACACAAAGCCAAACAGTAAATAATAGCAAAATTGCAGTATATAGTTACTAGTTACCTAGGTAGTTGAATTTACTCATTTCTACAAGTTTAGGGACCTGGGCATGTGATTCTCAAGTTCATGGAACCAGCTGGTAAATTTATATGCTAATTTAATTGAAAACATACCTTCACTCTTCTTGAGTAAAGATTAACATTAGTTCCCAATGGGAGTGTGCAGGGGGCATTTTGAGTGACACACTGAGGCCGCCAGTGCCCACTTCATGTAACCCGGAATGGAAGAAACTCATGGAGCAATGCTGGTCAACTGAGCCTGAGCGAAGACCTTCATTCACTGAAGTCGCAACTTGTCTTCGTTCTATGCTGCAAGCGCAAAAATGAATCTCAGTTAATATGCAAGAACTGAAGAACACCACTCTATGCATGCTTGTGTATATATATATCCTTCTTGCACATGATCGAGACAAACATGAATATTTGTTTGAGTTTCATATCTGTTTTGTTTTGAGAAAAGTGTATATTGTTGGTCCCTCAAGTTTACAAGAAGTAGACATCGGATCTGTTTCAAAATCAGACATGTTTCGTCCAGAACCAGAAAATGGAGCGGTATTGGGCTGGTATTGAAACTTTATTCTAGGCATTTTATCGAACAGTTGGCATGCATTTCCCGGGGTAATCACACTTGCCTCATCGTCGGCGAGCTGCCGTGGCCGGCTGGCCGCCAGCGATGTGCACACCTTGCTGGCCCTCCTCGGCGGCAACATGAGCCGCCACACGCTTTGGGCCGTTGCAGTAGCCGACGCGGGAGCATGCAGCACAACGCGTACGTCATGCCCAGCAACGCTGGCCTGCTGCTCCCGACGGGCCTGGACGCGCGGGCGCCGCCACGGCACGCGCCGCCTACGCGATGCCTCGCTCAGGAGCTGGACAGTTCTCCTGGTCGTATGCGCCATCTACCACCTCATCCGGCTCGCTCATTGATGCCCTGCTGCTCGTCGACGATGAGTGGTGGCGTGCGTGGTGCGTCCTTGGACCTTGGCCACCAGCGAAAGGTGACCAGACTTGAGCTCGGTGTTACGCCGGCGGTGCGGAGACCGAACGCACACAAGATGTTTGACAAAATGCTGCTTCTGCATCCCAGAGACATGAGATGAGTTGAGATGGGGTGGCAGTAACTTAAGATGTTCTTAGTCAAAACCGAGGACATGCCAGCCCAATACAGCTTTGTTTCCGGTTGCGAACCGTGGTTGCATGGTTAGAGGGAATGTGGTATCCCCGGTCCATCAGAGTTCAAATCCTGATGCTCGTATTTATTTCTGGATTTATTTCAGAATTTCCGGCGATGCGCATTCAGTGGGAGGAGACCTTTCCGTCGACGACGAGGCGTCTATGGTGACTTCGTAAATCTCAAGATGATACGCCGGCTCAATCTTTCGAAGGTGCTCATAGGGGTAGGGTGTGCGTGTGTGCGTTCATAGGGATGAGGGTATGCGCGTGTATATGAGCGCTTGTGTCTGTACTGATGTTAACAAAAAAGCTTTGTTTCTGGTTTTGGATTAAACATGTCTAGTTTTAAAATATGAGGGATGAGGGAGGAAATGTCAAACAAAAAAAATGTTAATTATCTGCTTCATTGAAACTTGAGGGACCAAAAATATACTTTTATTTTATAAAATATAAAAATATTTGCATCTCAATGCATTGAGAGCATCTATCACTGACATGTCAAAAAAGCCGACCCAGACGGACGCCTCATACTGGCCCCAAACGCCAACGCTGACTGACACCCCTCCTATCCAGCCCAATTTAGAACGAATATGGGGAGACCCGGGCACGCTCCACGCGTCCGCCATGTCGGATCCGGCCCACGCGGGCCCACCCGACCCTACATATAGTCGTTCTCATCCGCTCCACGGACCAAACTCTAACCAGTTCACTCCACTTAGCCTCCAAGCCCCATTCCAGTGATCTCCGACCTTCTCCGGCATGGCGGGCAGTGGATCCGAGTCCTCTATCAGACCGGTAGCTCAGTCAATGCATGTCAGAGAAGAAGATGGACGTCTGCATTGCGCTCCGTCGCGCTCGCGAGGAGAACGCCAAACAGCGGTCGGACTCGATCCTGCGAGAATCCATGGCGTCTGCCCAAATGGCGCTTGGATCCGGCGCAAGGCGCGTCATTGCTGTCTCGCCGGAGACAGTGTGGTCTGTCTGGCGTCCGAGCGCCGCGGTAGAGGCGCAGCCCGCGCGCCGACTTGGTGGCCATATGTGGTCCGTCCGCTGAGGGTATGAAGCGACGGGCCCGCCATGCGAGGCAAAGGTCGCGATAGACGTTGACGAGGCGGAGTTGCACTCTCCGACGCGAATACGGGTGGCTGCCATCCCCTGGTGCCGCAACCGCATAGTGGTGGACGTGTCAGGCTCTAACCACAATGGATTCATCGTCGACCTCAAATCGACCGGCACCGTGCAGGGCACGGACTCCGACGAGATAGAGTAGAACATGGGACACATATTGGCTCATGGGACGCAGCCGGCCACCGGA
Source organism: Triticum dicoccoides (assembly GCF_002162155.2). Lineage (NCBI taxonomy): Eukaryota > Viridiplantae > Streptophyta > Magnoliopsida > Poales > Poaceae > Triticum > Triticum dicoccoides. The sequence continues at coordinate 596,217,593 of NC_041389.1, read as the reverse complement.
CATGAATTATTTGATACAATGTGGTCTTCATATCTAAATTTAGGTTTAAATGGATTATTTGATATAATGATATGATCTTCATAAAAATGTTCGTGTCCATCATAATGATGCATATGGGTCACCTTCATTTTTCAAAAAATTGGATCAAACCATTTGCACAAAACCAATCTAAACATCATCATCAATGCACACAAAATTAACTTAGCTTATCTCATACAAGAAGTTAAGACGACCAACAAATACTGTAAACGCGTGTTTTGTCTGATTCAAGGACATACTACAAATCCTTTCGCTAAAGAACTAATATTCCAGTTTCACCAGTATCTCTAACATATGATCAAAGTGGCAATGAAAAGAAAATACTAAAAAAAACTAGTTGAAAAAATCCATGTTCAGATCGGGTTTAGATAGGTTCAGACATAGCCGTTTAGTATCTTATACAAAGGGAAAACTTTGTTTTTGCCACTCTAGTTTTTGCCAACTTTGCTTATGCCACTCTAGAATTTGACATCTCACGTTTGCCACTCTTAGCTTTTGACAATACATCACAAATGCCATTTTGTGGCAAAAATGATAATTTTTCATTTCACTTTTGGCACTCTTAGCTTTTGACATGTATCACAATTGCCACTCTAAAACTCTTGCTTTTGCCACGGAATGGCAAAAGTGATATATTGTCAAAAGCTAAGAGTGACAAAAGTGAAATGTCAAATTATAGAGTGGCATAAGCAAAGTTGGCAAAAACTAGAGTGGCAAAAACAAAGTTTTCCCTTATACAAACCTATCTAAAATAAAAAAAAACTGAATATCATGTGTAATAATGGTAGTTGAGTTCTTGGAAAATCTCTCGCCAAGATGATGACTAAAACATCACTTCACATTACCCAGTGGTAAAAGAACCAATAGTTGGATGGTTAAAACAGTAGTGGTAGTACCCTAAGCCCACCAAAGATCAAACCTCGGTCACCGATATTAAAGCTCCACAACTTCAACCTAGTCTTCAGTAGGCGTTGTGTGAGTGTGTATTCGTGGTGGTGTGAGTGTATGGGTCTACATTATAATGGTGTTTTTAGCACCAACATCCCAAGTGAAAACCTATGATATGCCTATATTGCTAGAATCCGACGGACCTGACAATAACGCTACACGTGGACACCTCGTTGAAGGTATTATCTTTGGCCGGATGTTTCGTACTTAATTGGCTAGACTTGACATTTAGAATGAAACTTTATCCTGACCTTTATAAAATGGACTTGTCATGAAACTACAGTTGTGTTTTTGTATTATTTTTATCTTTATATATTATTATGGACGGAGGGAATATTTAGCTAAAAATATTGTTTCGCGAATAAAAAACACATTAACATGTTTTTTTACGTACGTCACGGAACGTTGTTCTGACAGAAGTAGCAATGAATCACAGCCATCAACGTTTAATCAGACGGTCGTGATGCTAACGGCAATGTGCTCTGTTCTAAGAGCACAGAGTGGATCCGTATTGACTAGCGACCGAACCAGAGCAAGAGACCGGGACGGGACGCAGCGGAAGATGGCTGCGGCGGCGGCGTGGGACGGCCCGACGGCGGGCGAGCTGAAAGCGGCCGGCGCGGAGGCGATTCCGGGCGGCGTGCGGGTGAAGGGCTGGGTCATCCAGTCCCACAAGGGCCCCATCCTCAACTCCGCATCTGTGAGCCTGTACGAGCCATCCCCAACCTTAAACCCTAACCTTTCTGCCCCTTTTCCATTTGATTGGCGCAGTAGAGATTTGGAAACTCAGATTCTTGGCTTGCTATAGCTTGAACATTATCTGGTACTCAATCATATTCAGTCTGCTGGTAGATTTCCTATTTGTCCTGTGTCCGTACTCCTTTTGTCGTGTAACATTAAAAAGGAATTTGGTTTGATTTGCTTAGTTGCTGGTCATTCATGGAATTTAAGACTACTTAAGTTTGTTATGCTTATGCTTGTCAGACATGGGAGTTGAAATCAGTTATGTGTTTTACTCTGTTGGTCATCACCAATTAACTGCTGCACTGCAAACTGGAACATGAAATCTGAATCATCGTTCCTCTGTTATCTCCAGCAATGAGCCAGTAATCGATTATTAACAAATAGTACTAGCATACCCATCATTCTATTGCTGCGTGCAGTCAGGCAATATGTATACCATTTCTTACTGGTTTTGATCTATTTGTTCTAAGGAGTGCATTTTGCATTCTTAACTAATATTGGATCTGTCCACTGTTAGTAGATCCTTGGTCTGTAACCATATAAATGGTTGTGTATGAATTAATTGAAACCTATATGCAATGTTCTTCTTCAGATATGAAGATAAACTTCAGACTACACATTTACCTGAGATGGTGTTTGGAGAGAGTTTTGTGTCTATTCAGAATGCTCAAACTGGCGTCAAATTACATTTCAATGCGCTTGATGCTCTCAAGGCATGGAAACAAGAGGCATTGCCACCTGTTCAAGTTCCTGCTGCAGCAAAATGGAAATTCAGAAGGTTCTTGTATACCTGTAATCTGTTACTCATGCTAGGAAGTGTTTCTAGTGAAAAGTATTGGATTTCTTTGGGGTCACCATGATATGGGAGCATTGCTGTTTGTCTTAAAGGGTCAAGCTAAAGAAATACATTTAGGATGGTTTACTGTGGGAAGGTCAGTCGTGCATTACTATAAAAAAATGTCAATAAATACTATAAAAAAGGTCAGCTGTGCATTTCTTATTTCAATCAACGATTATATGTTCACTCCACTCTAGTCTCTGTTTGTAGAATAATTAACTAGAAATTTAACGTGTTGTGGCTTTATTAGGCAAAGAACCAAGAGAAGGTTCATTCAGTATATGTTTTCTTGCAGTAATCCTGCTGATCAAGTGGTACTTGATTATGACTATACATTCACGACACCATACTGTGGGAGTGATGTGGTTCTGAACCAAGACGCTGTATGGACCTTACCTCTACTCTAATTTCACCTGTTTTTGCTTCATTTGCCTCCTTAGGCTGATTTACTTTTTGTACTGGTAGGTTTCTGACTATCATTATTTCTTTTCCAGACGCAAACAAGTTTAGATAAATGTAGCAATTTGTGTTGGGAGGACACTGATGACAGGATCGACCTTGTTGCCCTTTCTGCAAAAGAACCAATTCTTTTCTACGATGAGGTATGGAAACGGATTAAATTGTTCATGATTGCTCTATACATTGGTTTACCCTGACATGACATACTTAGGTTATCTTGTATGAAGATGAGCTAGCTGATAGTGGTATTTCATTCCTTACAGCGCGAGTGGTAAGTTCTCCCTAGTTATCCTTAGTTTTAACTGGACTTTTTGTATGGTAACATCAACTTTAGTTTCATATACTTCTTTTTATGGTTAATTCAACATACTTGATATTCTTTGATTGCATGTCTGCAGAGGGTGATGCCAACCGGTTGGTTTCTGCTCTTGCGCTTTTGGGTATGATCTACTGCCCTGCATTTTACACCTGATGTGTCTCTAGTAGGAAGAGAATTCTATAAGGGCCATGTAATGTCATACACAAGAAGCAAATCGCTAAATAGTACCCCCTCCCATAATATAAGAGTATTTTTTATACTACATTAGTGTCAAAACGCTCTTATATTATGGGACGAAGGAAGTATTACTTTTAGTATATAATTTCCACTTTTCCAGTTTTCCCACAAAGAATGGCAAGAGCTTAGTGTTATAGTAGTTACAATTCTTCAGTGTGTTCACTCTTCTCAAACAAACCAGGTCTAAGGTTTACTATCTGAAAATCTAAAAGAAATACCCTTTTGAAGGGGATTAGAATTCTGGAAGCTTAAATTCAAGCATGACACCCACCAAGCTGGTGTGGTTTTGGGCACAACGCCGGCAGTCAGTCTCATGTGCAGATGTTTGAACATTAATAGCTATTTTAAGATCCATTTATACATAAGTCACAGGAGCCTAACAACTTCTTATTACCCCTGCATATACCACATTCCACAGCTTAGGGTTGATGGTGCGCTGATGAGATTGAGGGATACCCGTTTACATTGTTCTTTTGGAAGTAAGGAAGCGAAGCCGGTTGTACTGCGTGAACTCTGCTGGAGGGAAGCAACATTTGCTGCCATGTCTGCGGTATGCTCTCTCTCTCTCTCTCTCTCACACACACACACACACACACACACACACACACACACACACACACACAAATACTTTCTTTTGAACAAGTTAACTGCAATTTAATTTAATTTTCTAATCCATTTTCCACATAATGCAGGAAGGGTATCCTTCCGATTCTGCGGCATACGCAGACCCGAATCTTGTCGCCCGCAAGCTGCCCGTCGTGATGCAGAAGACCCAGAAGCTGAAGATACCCAGTTAACCTGCCAAGACACCTCTACCGTGTGTTCGGTACATCTATGACTGTTCGACCGTGGTCACAACTCTGTTTGCATGTGTTGTACTCCCTCCGTTCGGAATTACTTGTCTCAGAAATGGATGTATCTAGACGTATTTTAATTCTAGATACATCCATTTTTGAGACAAGTAATTCCGAACGGAGGGAGTAGATGTGAGCTACCGTTGCTTTACCCATTTATCATGAAGTTGTTGTGATTGACGAGTAATGGTAGGCCATTGTAGCCTTGGGCTTGTGAACTTGACAGATAAGAACGACGCTCTGGCAATCTGGGCAATACTCATTCATCACTGAATAAGATGCTTACAGGCTTCAGTTCATTTTTCCATCTTCGCCGATTTACTGAACTGTTAACGCTGCCTCGTCACCCCGCTCCCTTTGTAGCGTATACGCACATTGTGGTCGGCCGGCCCGCACGTCGGCGCGTTGGACGGCCGGTGCCGTGCCATGGCCCATGGTCACGTGCTCTCCTGCATCACGGGTTAAATAACAAGCACGATGTGCTGCCGTGACCGGCCGTGGCATGTTTTGCTTGCGCGCGCGGTAGAGTGCCGGACACGCCCGTGAAAATCCACCCGTAGTAGTGGTCTCGTGGAAACAGACGTGCGTCCGGTGATCTACTTTTGTGCACCCGTAGTCTCAGCCAGAGTCCTGCACGGCTGCACCTCAAACGGAAACCATTCCTGACCCAACCCAATGGTGCTTAGGTAAGCAAACAAAGAATCAACAACAGAAATGTTGCTCAGTGACGCGCATCTTTGGACTCCTTCTAGCTACGGGATTCTGTGTCTGTCATAGGCTGTAAACTATTCCCTCCGTTTCTAAATATAGACTTTTAGAGATTTTAATATGAATTACATACATAGCAAAACGAGTGAATCTACACTATAAAATATGTCTATATACATCTGTATTTAATCTCTATTGAAATCTCTAAAAGGGTTTATATTTAGAAACCGAGGGAGTAGTAACAGTGTGACGAAAATCATAAGATCCTCTGCAGAAATGGAGTTAGGATCCTCTGCAGTATTGTACGATACTGTATAGTCACTGCCATGTGGGACCTGGACCCACATGTCATCCACACTACAACACCATACAGTACTGCAGAGGATCTCAACCCAAAAAAATGAAACCAAGCTAGTCTAAACGTCCTACACACTTCTGCTCGGCCGAACCATTGGAGATCGACCCAATGGCTGGCCCATTTATCTTCCTCCTCTCACCACCGCCATTGTCCCAGTCTCCAACGAGGTTCTAGACCGGCCTCACTGCATCGCCCCCAACCTTGACCTCGGAACGTTGCTCTTTCTCCCAAGGAATTGACTAGTCCAAATTTCGTTTTCAGGTAACCGTATAAATAACAAAACCGAATGAAAATTCACAGGTGGATATTTCCAGCTTCCGTTTTCTGTTCTTCCATCATTCGCTTATTTGCAAATACAGAAAAAAAATGATTGTTATTCTTTTTATTTGAAGTCTCAGATTCTAAGTGAAGCTGCCCTTCCCTCGCGTGTCCAGATCGGCGTAAGCCCAAATCCTGAATGTCCGTTCCCTACATTTTTTGATTTGCAATTTTACAGAGAGATGAAATAATTTGTTATCCCATACACAACATTCTTGATACAAACTAAATTACAAATTGCTGGCTTGGTACTACCACGATCCACGAGCGCTACCTAGATAGTTTAGCTAGTTCTCACAAAACCCCGACACGTACCTGTAATTTACATACGATGATAGCTAGCTTGATTCTGCTCACACAAGGTCACAACTTTATTTACTACTACATCAGCACCTTCACCAGTCCATGCATTTTATGATGCCAAGAACGAAGTTGGATCGTCAGATCAGAGGCTCTGAAGCACGTCGCGCATGGCCGGGCGCGGCCTGCACACGGCCTCGAGCGGCACGGCCTTGGGGATGGTGAGCCCGCCGCCCTCCGTCATGTCCACCTCCGCGCCGTCCACGCGCTCCCAGTCGAAGCACTGCACCAGCGTGGCCAGCACCATGCCGATGGTCCGCAGCGCCAGCGTCTCCCCGGGGCACCGCCGGCGGCCCATCCCGAACGGGATCATGAACCGCCCCTCGGCCTTCCCGTCCTCGAACCGCTCCGGGACGAACTCCAGCGGCCGCTCCCACGCCGCCGGGTCCCGGTGGATGGCGTACGCGTTCACCATCAGCATCGTGCCGCTCGGCACGTTGTAGCCGCCGACCTTGCAGTCCGCCGAGGACTGGTGCGGCAGCAGCATCGGCGCCGCCGGGTACAGCCGCAGCGTCTCGCTCACGATGCACTGCAGGTAGGCGAGCCGCGGCACGTCGTCGGCGGTCACCAGCCGGGAGGTGCCCACGGCCGCGTCGATCTCGGCCTGCGCCTTTTTGAGGGCCGCCGGGTGGTTCAGCAGCAGCGACATCGCCCACTCCGTCGTCGTCGACGTGGTCTCCGTTCCAGCCCCGAATAAATTCTGCACATAGTCCATTGAGAAAACGAGGGTTATTGGTGAGATCGTGGCGTGAGTAATTCTACAGAAAATTCACCTAGAAAATGAGTGCAGTTAGATCGTGACATGAGTATGATTGCCTCCACGAGTTTTAGTTTATCAGATTGGGGAGAAGAGACATAACAATCGTCGGTGTACTGTCACAAAGCACAAAGCACAACACGATAGTATTCTGGTTTCATCTTGGAGTGTTGAGGATGCAGCTAATTTTCTTACATAGTGAAGATTGAGGAGTAGTATAAGTGCTAATTAACTTGGATTAGAGAGAGACCAAACGAGAAGAGGAGGTGGAAAAAGGATAGCTCACCGAGCAGAGAGCCATGATCATGGTATCGGTGTACACCTCAGGTTCCGTCTTCTGCAGAGTGAGCAGCACGGCGATCATGCTCTTCTTGTCGCCTTCGGCGCCGCCGTCGTCAAGCCTCCGGCGCTCGTTGTCGATGAGACGCAGCATGAAGGCGTCCCTCCTGCTCACCGCGGCAAGGATCTTGTTTCTCACTCCGAACACGTCGAACCACCGCAGCACCGGCAGGTAGTCCCACAGGTTGGCGGCGCCGATGTGCGGGATGATCTCGTCCACCACCTTCTTGAACTCCTGGGCCTCCACGGACATGTCCGTGTCGGCATCGGCCTCCGACCGGGTCCCCTTGGTCTGGGCGATGGTTTCCATGAGCACGCTGAGGGAGAGCTCGAAGAGCCTCCGCTTCAGCTCGACCCGCGCGGCGCCGCCGGGGGACGCCACGGCGGCCCGGAAAAGCCGGCGCGCCATGGCGCGCACCTCGCCCCCGATCACGCCCGACATGCAGGCGACGCGGTGCGCAGAGAGCAGCTGCACGGCGGCAACGCGGCGGAGGTTGCGCCAGTGCGGGCCGTAGCTGGACGTGGAGAGCGCGATGCCGTCGAAGGACACCAGAAGCTGCGAGGGGAACTGGGGCCGGTCGGCGAAGATCACGTCGTGCTCGGTGAAGCACTCCCTGGCGCACTCCGGCGAGGAGACGACCACAGCGCGGCGCGAGCCGAGGCGCAGCGAGAAGACCGGGCCGAGGCGCTTGGCGAGGCCGCACAGAGCGGCGTGGAACGGCTTCTCCAGGAGGTGGAGGTGGCCGAGGAACGGGATGGCCCGGGGGCTCGGCGGCAGCTGGACGGCGCCCTTGCTGCGCCTGCCATTGCTGACCTTGCCTAGAATGTAGTGGAGCAGGAAGAGGAAGGCGAAGGAGAGGATGGCAATGTATGCCTTATCCATGGTTAACTGTGTTATAAGGGGAAGTGATGTGCGTTGATTGGATGTGTGTTGTGTGGCACCATCCTGCATGGCGGCCTATATATGGCGTGGTTCATCTTCATCTAGAAGAAGGCTTAACTTGCATACGCCATGCCTGACGTCCATGGCGATCCATGGATCGTGGAAATGTTGAAAGAATTATTGGTTCGTACAGCAAACAGTCGTGGCTTGCCTTGTTGTCCGTGCGGCGCTGGATCGAGATTCCTTTTGCTTCTCGTTGCAAAGTCAAATCAAACGGGAGATCCGCATCCGTACGCGGTATCTGGAGCCTTTTTTGCTTTGGAAATAAGGAACTCCCAAGGACTACAATGTCAATGAAAGTAATCATGTGCACCACGGCAGATGCAGATGCAGCAATTTTTGCTCTGTTTTTTACTTTTTGCTTAAATAACGACAGGGCATCTTTCATCTGATTAATATCGAGAAACCAGTAAAACATAAAATTACATTAAAAACACACTACAAACGTCCTCGATTTTATGCCGCCCATCGAAGATTGGAAATTGCATTGAACCAACAACAAGGAAAAACGACACCTGCAAGCCCTCGTCGTACCAGGCTTTAAAGACCGCAATACTCACTCGCCCCTTAAGACGAGATCTATAAATCATCGAAGCAACATCGACTGGAGCATCACTCTACGTGGAACAGGTTTGCAATCCATCACCACCAGTTCAGAGGGTGGAAGAAATTGGACCAAGGCAGAGAACAACATAGAAGATGTCGAAATCAGTGTTGGAAATATGTCCTAGAGGCAATAATATTGTATTATTATATTTTTCATGTTTATAGTTAAGAGTTTATATTCTATGCTATAACTGCTATGATCCTGAAATATGCGATTCAGTGCAAAAATCATATGCATGTGTGGAGTGATAAACGATAAAACCTGGTTTCTATTCTTGTCTCTAAGACCAACTCAAGTGTTGTTAGTGATCATGCTTTCCGGATCTTTGAATGTCGTTAAGTGTAACGATAGTCCTAAAACAACTTTGAGAATATGACGTTAGAAGAGTGATCATATTGAATCGACACAAACTTGCTTATTATACTTTGAGATAATATCGTCAGAAGCCAATTGTTATAACACAGAGAGTTAAAATGTGATTTTCCTTAGACCATGAGAGTATCGTAGTCACTTCTTACCGTACGATGAACTTTGGGGTTTCTCAAACGTCATCTGTAACACGGTGATCATAACGACACCTTACTGGTTCATCGGAAAGTTTAACAAGGGACTAGATAGCTCGAGAGTGGGATTTTCCTCCGACGATGGAGAGATATTCTTAGGGCCCTCTTGGTGTGACGGCATCCATCATTGTCTCCCCAAACACAGGTGACTATGTCACGGGGATGCCGGAACATATCAATGAGAAAGAAGAACAACACCAGTAACGAGGAGACCGGTATAGTGAGCATGTGTATGACTCAAGAGGATACCGATATATCTCTCCTCGGGTTTTGTAAAGTGTCGCGAAGCAAAGGAAATAACACATGATAACCAAAGATTCAATTCAAATGTTATCCGTGTACCCATAGGGATTGATATGGACGTTCAAGGTTCTGCCATTGGTCATTAATGAAAGGGATTTTATTCATGTCTTTGTTTTACCGAACCTACAGGGTGACAGACTTAAGCTAATCATGATCTGCTGAGTGTTAGTGGGACATGAGTAATGAGAAAATATCTATGAAATAGTTTCATTAATATTTGAAATAGTTTCGAGAAGAACCGGAAGTGTTTCGGGGTCACCGAAAGGGTTTCGAGGTTTACCAGGTAATACTGATAAATTATATATCAGTGCAAATAGTTTCTAGTGATGTTAAATTATTAAAGAGGCTCTAAATATGATTAGGAGGCTTTTATAACTATTTAAATATCAACGGCCTTAAAAGGCCAAATGATGGAAAGCTATTTGGGTCACTTGGGTCTGATTAGGAGGTGGCGCCCCTTCCCCCTTGTGGAAGGAAAGGGGAGGCCGAATTGGAGGTTTTTTTCCCCTCCTCTTGGTCGGCCAAAGGGGGGAAACCTTTCCCCCTTGTGTGGCGCCCTCTCCTCCTCCTCCAACCTATATATACTAGAGGTTTTGGCCTTTTGGATACACAATTTTTTGGAGCCTTCTCTAGTTCTCTACACCGTTATTGCATCTTCAAAGTGTTTCTGGTTGATCGTAGGGTGATTTTTTTTCTACTACATTTCTCAACAGTCGCCACATCAATAGCCAGCCAAAATCTCTCCTTGAAAGACACATGAGCTGCCAAGATTTGTAGTGAACCAACAGATCTGGGGACATACTCTCATAGGCCCATCGTTGACGTCGGATCGTACATCGCTGAGGTAGGGAGAGATCGAAGATAGATTATTCCAACATGCCATCGTCGACATCACATCTTGGATGATACGAGAGAAGCAAAGCCCTAAGAAAAATAAAACAAGACAAACATGCCCCACTCCTCTTGCCACCGACAAAACCGTTGGATGGAGAGAGAAGGGGACTGAAGTGGCACCGGAAGCTATGGCGGGTAGGGTTGGCAGGCAGCGGCGGCTAGTTGCCGAGAAAGAACTGTCATTTTTGCTCTGTTGCTCATGTGCATAGCCAGCAAACTATGTCCGGGTAGATGCACTCATTCTGTGCATCATGTGTAGATGCAACCATTTTTGCTTTGTTCTCATGTGCGTAGGCAGCACACTATGTTTGTTTTTTTGCGTGAAATTTTTCGATATATTCATTTTAATCATTTCAGTGCAACAAACATCAGAAATAATACAAAATACATCCTGATCCGTAGTCCACCTAATGACTACTACAAGCACTAAAGCGAGATGAAGGCACGCCACCGCCATCGCGTCTCCTTCGCCGGAGCCTCGCAAAACTTGTTATAGTAGATAGTCGAAAAGTAGTCATGCTAAGGCCTCATAGGACTAGCGCAACAAAACAACAATCACCGCCGATGAAGAGTAGCGTAGATCGGAAGGATCCAACCTAAAAACACATGAATACAGACGAACAATGACAAGATCCGATCAAATCAACTAAATACAGATACGCCGGACAAACACGTCCACACGGCCACCGACGATGCTAGATGCACCACCGGGAAGAGGCTAGATGGGTAGAACGCTATTCCATATCCAGGGAGCTGCCGCCATCTCGCCTTCCTAAAGATGACATAAATTCTAACAAAACCCAAAGAAACATCTTAAAACGGACGCTATGCGTCAATCAGCTGGGTTAACGACCCACTGGATTCACGTTATATAGCCCTTGGATGAGGTCGTCCCAACGTCATTGGTGTTGCAATCGCGAGAGGCCGAGGACCTATTTAGCTAACCCATTTAGCTGCATGTAAGTCGCCTGGAATTTTATTTGTATCTATCGTTTTTGTGTGTCGTTGATCTTGCTTTGTGATTTGTGTTGTTATTTCACATTACCAGGTGCAATCTAGCCTTCCTCTTTCTCCCTTTGTTTTTTCTGTTTTTCCTTTTACATCTGTTTTTGCATTTGTTTTAATTTTTCATTATTAGTTGCTTTTCTTTTCTTTTGTGGCTAGTTTTAGATATTGGGTAAGTGTAAATGCATGCAAACAAATTCTATACAATATGTCCTAAAATTGCACTATTATATGATTAATCTTTGCATATTAAAAAGTGCAATTTCACAGCAAAGTTGTTTGCAAGTTTTTTCCTTTTTATTTTTTCTTGAACGATAATATCAATGCTACTAATTCGTTTTTCCTTATAAACTTTATTATATTAATTTTGTTTTACTTTTTATTTTCTTTAAGGGTAATGCCAATGCCTCTAATTAACTCCTTCTTTGGAAACTTTTCTTTTGCAAACATTCCACTATCATATGTTTATTCTTGCATATTTTAATAAAGACATTGTTTGTGTATATTGTGTGCAAATTTTGTGATTCTTTTTTTAAATTTGTTTTCCATTTTCTCTCTTCTTAAATGGTTATACCAATATCATTAATTCATTATTTCTTAGGAAACTATATTATTTTGATTTTTTATTTATTTCCTTTCTTCTTTAAAGGTAATACCAATCCCACTAATTACACTATTATATTTTTTATTCTTGCTCATTTTTAGAAAGCATAATCTTTTTGTATATAGCGTGCAAATTTTATAAAATCATTGTTTGTATTACAAATTTTAGGTATTCTGTCTTCTTAAATGGCAATACCAATGTCACTAATTCATTCCTTTTTAGGATTTTTGAATAAAAAATTCCCCTATCATATGCATATTCTTGTATATTATAAAAAACATTATTTTTTTGTAATCTGTGTGCGAATTTTGTAATTGCCTGTTTTATATTTTTTTTCATTTTTTTTCTTCTTAAAGGATAATACCAATGCTACTAATTTATTCTTTATTAGGAAACTGCCTGGAGCCCATGAAGACGACAGACGCTATGGAGTCCACATCCCGGAGGAGACTTTTCACGACCCGGAGGAGAAAGACGATGCCATGCAATGCTGTCGACGGCGATCAGGAGGACTCCTGCGACCCAGAGCCCGTGAAGACGATGCACGGCCAGAGAGGAACTCACGCATGGCCAGAGAGGAAGATTCATTCAATCACCAACGCAAGCATCAATCCATCAGAAGATCCATCCATTAACCTATGAAGATCCATCCATTCAGAAGATACATATAGACAATTGTTCGGATGTGAATTAGATTCTATGCCATTTAGTTACTTGGGCATACCAATTCATCATCACAAACTTTCGAATAAAGAATGGAAATGCATCAAAGATCGAATTGAGAAAAAGCTTAGACAAGCTAATGTCGTATGGAGGTCGGCTTGTACTTATTAATTCAGTATTAACTAGTATGCCGATGTTCCTGTTATCTTTCTTTGAAGTACCAAAGGGGTACGGAAGAGATTAGACTTTTTTCAGTCTCGTTTTTTTTTGCAGTCAGATGAGGGTAAAAAGAAATATCGCCTGGCCAGATGGGATATCATCCGCCGGCCTAAAGACCAGGGCGGTCTTGGTATTGAGAACTTGGTAACTAAAAATAAATGCCTCATGAGTAAATGGTTGTATAGACTATCAGTTGAGACGGAGGGTATGTGGGCACATATATTATGCAACAATACTTGCACTGTAAAACTCTTGCCCAAGTGACCGTGAGACCTAATGATTCGCCTTTTCTGGAAAGGGCTTATGAGAACGAAAGATTTGTTCTTCCATAGGGCCAAATTCTTCGTTGGTAATGGAATGACAACTAGATTTTGGGAAGATATGTGGTTAGGGGAAACGCCTCTAGCCATATAGTATCCCATCCTATATAATATTGTACAACGTAAGGAGGATTATGTGGCACATTATTACAATCGGTACCCTTAAATATCCAATTTAGGCGATCGTTAGTTGGGGAGCGATGGAACTCCTGGATGCACTTGGTACGGAGGTTGATGGAGGTTCAACTATCCGACCAACCTGATTCGTTTCACTGGAAGCTAGCTAGAAACAGTGTGTTTACGATCAATCAATGTATGTGGATCTAATTTACTCTGGCCCAATCCCAAGATCGGTATATATCTAGAAAGTTAAGGTTCCTTGTGTATTAAAATTTTTATATGGTTTGTACACAAGCAAATGATCATCACCAAAGATATTTTACTAAAGCAACATTGGGTTGGCAGTGCATGATGTTGTTTCAGGATGAAACAATACAACACCTAGTTTTAGATTGCCCTCTCGCAAAATTACTTTGGCGAACGGTTCATATATCCTTTAACACGATTCCTCCAGTTAACATTGAATCATTATTTGGGACGTGGTTAGCTAGAGTAGATCATATTACTGTGTCTCGTATTCGGATTGCAATATGCGCGCTTATTTGAGCTATGTGGAACTGTAGAAACGACATGATTTTTAGCAGACAACACATCTTAAACTTTTTGCAGGTAATCTTCAGAGCTACGGCTCGGATCCGTATGTGGTCCTTACTCATTCCTATGAACTCCAGGGAGCCTTTGGTCACCGGGTGCAACCACTGGGAGATGGTAGCACATGCTATATTCAACCGTTTTGGATGACGGTCTCATAATAGGATAGGAGTCTAGGGATCTTGTCCTATTATACATACTGGTTGTGGTATTGAGTTTTATCTTTGTTTTTTATTTTTCTCCGCTTGCGAGTTGTAATAATGTAAGATCTTGTGCTCTTTTCGAGACTTTTAATAATATGGCATCACTTAGATGCAGAGGCCGGGGGCAAGTCTCGTTTAAAAAAATCACTAACGCACACATCCATCCATCAGGCACGGTGTCGGTGTCAAAACCGGCAGATCTCGGGTAGGGGTGCCCAACCTGTATGTCTAAGGATCAATGGTAACTATATCAAAGGACACATTATTTAACTAGGTTTAGGCCCTCTTAATGGAGGTAAAACCCTACTCCTAGTTGATTATATTCAACGAGTATAAGGGTTACAAGAGTTGATCTACCTCAAGATCGTAATGGCTAAACCCTAACTTGGCTAGCATATCGATGTTGTGTTCCTACCTTTGATCTAACCCTCCAGTTTATATAGATACCGGAGGGGCTTAGGGCTGTACAAAGTTGGTTTAACAAAAAGGAAATAGTACATCCGGACACCTGAACTTGCCATCCATGTATATGGGAGTCCCTACCAGACACGAGAGGTGGTCTTCTACCTTTTATCTTGACGGCCCATCAGTCCGGCCCATATCCAATAGACCGGACGCCCGAGGACCCCTTAGTCTAGGACTCCCTCAGTAGCCCCTGAACCAGTCTTCAATGACGACGTGTTCGGCGCGCAGATTGTCTTCGGCATTGCGAGACGGGTTCCCTGAACAATATACGTCAGCTTTCCCCCATAAAAGGACTGTATTCGGCCTTGCATAATTAACACAACCCTTAGCCGTGAAGGCAGGATATGCAAAAAGTAGGAACAGTGTCTTTACTGACAAATTTTCCAGCGAAGCGTCAGACTTGACCCTTCAGCGTTTTGAACCGTTTTCACACCCTGCGTTCCGTGTTTTGAGGCCAAGCCCCATTGGTCCGTCTTGTCAAAACAGAGATCGTGCCCAGTTATTACGGTATTGCTCATCAATAGAATTTTGGTAATCCAACCGTTTACAACATGCGCTTTCGTTGGGTATAGGCGAGTTTCAAGGCATAAGTGGGGGGACGGTTGAAATTTTTACCGCCTATAAGAGGGCAATGGATTTCTCCTTTCTTCCCCACGCCTTCCAATCTCCCAAGCTCTCAGAGCCCAAAAAGTTTCCGTCTTCCTCACCACCACCACCACCTCCTCCAACCATGGCCGGATCCGGTTCCAAGGGCAAGTGGGAGGCCTCCTCCATCACGGAGAAGGAGATAAAGGATCTCCGAAGTGCGGGATACCTAGCTGCCACCATCGCGCACATGCTCCCCCGAAGAGTCAGATCATCTCCACTCCGGAGCCCGGCAAAAGGGTCGTCTTCCTCCCCCATTTCCTTATAGGGTTAGGTTTTCCACTCCACCCCTTTGTTCGGAGGCTCATGTTCTATTATGGGCTAGATTTCCATGATCTAGCCCCGAACTCTTTCCTCCACATCTCGATGTTTATCATCGTGTGTGAGGATTTACTCCGCACCCCCCACACACTTCAGTCTATGGCTGAAGATCTTCAATGCGAAGCCAAAGGTGGTCGACGGGCAGCACGCGGACTGCAGCGGGGCCATGATAAGCAAGCTGCCCAACGCCACATGGCCCAAGGGGGCCTTTGTCGAGACCATCAAGGTCTGACAACAAGAATGGTTCTACATCACTGAGTTTCGCCGTAGCAACTGGGCGGCGATTCCGGAGTTCAGATCTGGACCCCCCACGAGGCTCGCGTCATGGAACACCAAGGGCCTCGACTGGGGGTCCCAGACGAAGGTGCAGACGCTGCAAACGCGCATCACCAACATGCTGGGCAAGAACGTCGGTCTCACCAATGTGGTGCAAATCATGCTCTTCCGCCGCATTCTCCCTGCCAGCGCCGGACTTCCCTCATGTGGGAGTTCAATCCGGAGGAGCCGCGGATCCTGCAACACTTCCTCGGCATGACGCATGAGGGAATGTGGAAGCTGCTGTTCAAGGCCCAGAAGAGCTGGCCCATGGAGACCGAAGACGTTGGTCTCGTCGCCGAGAATCTGGCCTCTCTGGTAAGTGTTAATTCTTTGAAGATATATCCGGTCTGTATATTTGATCAATATGAATCTTATCATCCCACATCTCTACAGGGCTGGACAAAGAAGGCGGAGCGGATCAGGAGTCTGGCTCCGTTGCCCGAAGACCCAGTCACTCCTCAGTTGGAGGAGATGCTGGTCCCGGCACCCTATCAAGCATCGGAGAAGAAGAGCCAGAAGAAGGGCAAGGGACCCAAAGGTGGGCCCCGCTGCAAAGGTACTTCGGATGCTATATCTGGAAAAACTAAAGCTGTTTCCTCTCACAGGATGAAGATGAGGAGGAAGAGGAGGTGGAGAGCGACTCCCCTCGCATCACGAGGAGGAAGAAGAGGATGGCCTTCGAGAATCTGGAGGAGGCGACGCTGTAGGGGAAAAAGGTTACCCTCTCAGTAAGTTCGGACTCGGAGTACGAACACGGCCCAAGGAGAGCTTCTCAGGTTAAGCCCTTGGCCGAATCGTAAGTATCGAAACCTTACTTGTTCAGTTTTTTGCTTATCCGCCTCTGTATAAATTGTATCTTTGCTCATATTTCATCCCTCCACGCGATATCCCGAACCCCTCGACTTCGTCAGGGAATTCTCTACCGCCTGAAGAGGCGGAGAGCGACGGACCATCGTGAGCCTTCTCCCCCTGCCATGGATGACACCGAGGTGTCATCTCAAAGGACCTCTCCTGGCCGAGGAGGGGCGGGCGAGGCCGTCCAAAAGGCGCCTGAGGGTAACACCTCGGATGCTGCAAAGCGGAGCACAGTGACCCCCATGACCACCGAGGGTGGGGGGCCTCAACAGTCTGGGCCCTCGCCGAACACCGTCCTAGAGACCAATGCGGCTCCGGGTTCGGACCAACACCCCCCCTTTGACAAGGGGAGGAGCAATAGCTCCATCGGCGTCCTCTGTTAATCCGGAGGCCGCTCATACTCTGGAGGAAGCACTGCAACGTGCTTCCATCATGGAGGAGCACCGCACCCTGATGGGTGCGGTTATGGAAAAGGTTCGGTCCGTGAAGAGCGGACTGACCGAAGCCTTCAACAACCTACTGACGGGCTTTGAGGTGTGCGATGTAATTCTCTTACAAGTTTTTTTATATGCTAAGTTGAACCCATGTATAGACAGTAGCCCCTGAGACTCTGTCTGGATTAGAACAATCTGGACAGAGGATCAAAAACAAGTTGATAATGTATCATGATATCTTGTGGGACAGACATCTATGCTAGCGGCCACTGCCCAACCCGTAGAGGTTTCCGAGCTCAGTCAGAAACTTCGACTAGCCGATGAGGAGCTCGACCGCGTCAACAAGCGGTTCGACGAAACGCAAGGTAAGCGGTGCTTGTACATGTCTGAAGTGATATGTGCATTAATTCTTGAAACTTACTAAGTTTCATGATGTTACTCATAGTTGGCGCAGCCGAGGTCGAGTCCCTTAAGAACACGCTCGCCCAAGCCAAGAAGGAGGCGGAGGTGAGCAAGGTGGCCTCTGGCAAAGCAGCCAAGGAGTTGGAGGTGGAGCGAACTGCCCGTGAACAACACGAGGCACGGGTGGGTGAGGTCGAATAGGAGCTCAAGGATGCCATTGCCAAGTGCGAGTCCTTGGAGCATAAGAGTTCGGAACAAGCCTCTGAGCTCACCAAATCTCTTGAGAGAGTGAAGGAGGCCCGGGTTGATGCCCAGGGCGCTCGCCAGGAGATTCAAGAGGCAAGGCAGATAGCGGCTGGTAAGGCCTTTCTCATGCAGAGTAAATTTATAAGTAAGAGATATATCTTGCTGACCCGAGTTTGGAGTTCTCTAGGCATGTTTGCAGATCTGCCGAGGAGTGTTGCTGATGCCTCCGAGTTCTTCTGAGCCAAAGAGGGGTTGTCAACGGAGAAGCTGTTCTGGTTGTAGTACCTTGCGCCATAGTATCCAACGCCCCTCAGCGATCAGCTGAAGCAGCTGACGGAGGTGCACAAGGTGACCGGACTGGCCATGAAGGACGTAATAGTCCGTCTTTGGCTAGCCGAGCCCATACCCAACAACTACTTCGGACTTGTGAAGCGGCTAGTCGACGCGCATCCTCGGATCGACGCCATCAAGCGGTCGGCCTGCGTAGAAGGTGCCCGGATGGCCTTCGCCCGAGTCAAAGTACAATGGGCGAAGATGAAGGCCACCGAAATTGCGACCGCATGGCTGCCTGAAGGCAAGGATCACCGGCGGCCAGAGAAGTACTTAGGCGAGGTCCTCGAGGGAGCCCGCATTGTAGAGGGTCGGTGCTCAAAGGATATCATCTTTGAGTAGTGGAGTCCGGTTTGTAAAAAACCATGTAATGAACTCATAATGTGACATATTCATGCTTGCGCTTTATGATTTTGTTAGTTTATCCTCCTGTTTGGCCATTAATTTTATAAGTTTGAAATTTTACCAGTCGTTGACTTCTGCCCCCATGTAAATATTACTGGGGTGTTCGGCAACACATGTCCGCACTTTATCCAACATCTTGGTCCTATATAGGAGGCGTCTTGCGAGATGAACAAGGCAATCAGACTATGCAGCTTTATCACTTTCACTTAGCCATAAGAGTCCACTGGTGGGGCTAAGTACTCGCCCCTTGTTGCGTGAACAACGATCCGGAGTACGGCGCCTTTGTAATGCGGTTGGTCGAAGCCCAGCCCCTCGTATAACACGACATGAATCACAAACAATTTGTAGTATAACACTAAGTCATCGGATCGCCGACCTGCTCTTGCATATCATGATAGTCAACTTTAGGCTTTCTCTACTATGGTATTTAACCGGACGAACCAGAAATACAATCGCAGTAGTTCTCCCTTTACTACCTTAACCAAACTTGCGGAATGTAAGATGGTAAGCACAGGAGCCGGGCAACCCAAATATAGACCAAAGACATGATTTGGAGCTGATGCATATAGTGCAATATCCGGGATGCCGAAGAGTTCCCTATAGGTGTTGAACTTAAGAGTTTGCGGGGCCGAGTACAACCCCTGGTATGAAGGCCGTGCCGAAGCACGTATGTCAGTCGAAAGCAAGGAGGGATTACAGATGCCAAGATAAGAGCCCAATAAAAAAAGATGGTGATCATCTGCTTCCTTTATATCCTTATTAATATGTCGAGGCGTGTTTCAACAGACAATGCCATGAATATTAAGGTCATGTTACATGCCTAAAGAAAAAAATTGCATAAGTGAAAGTCTAACACAGGGCCTAAAATTAATAGTTCAAAAACTCCAGTGATGCCCTGCCGCACATTTGCGTCGTTTCTCCTTGGTAACAAGTCCTATGATAGGAGTATCTGATGCTTGGGAAATGCTAGCCTTAAAAGGATCCCTGATACAACCATACAACAAATAGGGCTCTTAATGAACTTGTAGTGAAAAAAAAGATGTATGTAGTCCAAATAGGGTCAAGCCGTACTATGGACTTGTTTTGCAATGTGCCTCCGGTGCTGCCCAAGGTATTTTGAGTGCATAGTTATGTACGCGCGGTACGTAAGCCGCAACCTTATGGGGCAGTTGGCGGAGGCCGAACTGCTAATCGACATCTAGATCCGTCGAGTTATCGCAGTGATGCACAGACTAGACTCGTTTAGAGATGTTGTTGGCTTTAGTGTCCGGCGTATTATTCGGCTTGATAAGGCCGCCATACACCTCGGCTGCAAGGGCCGCAGTGTGTTCTTAAGTACGGAGGGAGCGCTCCATATTTCCATTGACTGTAATAACGCCGAGAGGTCCAGGCATCTTAAGTTTCAAATAAGCATAGTGCGGGACTGCATTAAAGCAGGCAAAAGCAGTGCGTCCGAGCAGTGCGTGATAGCCACTGCAGAAAGGGACGATGTCGAAGATTAATTCTTCACTGCGGAAATTATCTGGGGAGCCGAATACTACCTCCAGTGTCAGTGAGCCCGTGCAACGGGCCTCCACGCTGGGTATCACAGCTTTAAAGGTAGTGTTACTAGGCTTGATTCTTGATGGGTCAATGCCCATCTTGCGGACAGTGTCTTGATAAATCAAATTGAGACTGCTGCCCCCGTCCATAAGGACTCTAGTGAGATGGTATCCGTCGATAATTGGATTGAGTACCAGGGCGGCCGAACTCCCATGATGGATACTGGTTGGGAGATCCCTGTGATCAAAAGTGATCGGACATGCTGACCATGGGTTGAACTTTGGGGCAACATGCTCTATGGTGTAGACGTCCCTCAGTGCGTGCTTGCACCCCCTTTTGGGAATGTGAGTGACATTGTAGGATCTTGAAGTATGTCTAGAGGGGGGGGGGTTGATTAGACTACTTGACCAAATAAAAACTTAACCTTTTCCCAATTTTAGTCTTTGGCAGATTTTAGCAAACTTAGCACAAGTCAAGCAATCTTAACACAATTCAAGCAAGCATGCAAAGAGTATATGAGCAGCGGAAAATAAAGCATGCAACTTGCAAGAATGTAAAGGGAAGGGTTTGGAGTTTTCAAATGCAATTTGGAGAGACGGTGATTTTTGAGCCGTGGTTCCAATAGGTGGTGCTATCGTACATCCACGTTGATGGAGACTTTAACCCACGAAGGGTAATGGCTGCGCGAGTCCACGGAGGGCTCCACTCAAGAAGGGTCCACGAAGAAGCAACCTTGTCTATCCCACCATGGCCGTCGCCCACGAAGGACTTGCCTCACTAGCGGTAGATCTTCACGAAGTAGGTGATCTCCTTGCCCTTACAAACTCCTTGGTTCAACTCCACAATCTTGTCGGAGGCTCCCAAGTGACACCTAGCCAATCTAGGAGACACCACTCTCCAAGAAGTAACAAATGGTGCGTTGATGATGAACTCCTTGCTCTTGTGCTTCAAATGATAGTCTCCCCAACACTCAACTCTCTCTCACAGGATTTGGATTTGGTGGAAAGAAGATTTGAGTGGAAAGCAACTTGGGGAAGGCTAGAGATCAAGATTCATATGGTAGGAATGGAATATCTTGGTCTCAACACATGAGTAGGTGCTCAGAAATGGTAAGTTGGAAGTGTAGGTTTGTTCTGATGGCTCTCTCCACGAATGAAGAGGAGGTGGAGGGGTATATATAGCCTCCACACAAAATCTAACCGTTACACACAATTTACCAATCTCGGTGGGACCGAATCAACAAACTCGGTCAGACCGATTTAGTAAACCTAGTGACTGTTAGGGTTTTCGGTGGGACCGACATGCAACTCGGTAGGACCGATATGGTTAGTGTTAGGGCATAACGTAATCTCGGTGAGACTGATTACACAAACTCGGTGAGACCGATTTTGGTAATAAGCTAACCAGAGAGTCGGTCAGGTAAAGGGATCGGTTCACTCTTTTCGGTGAGATCGAAATGTTACGAAAAGGAAATAGAGAGTTTACATTGCAATCTCGGACTGATCGCTCATCTCGGTGAGACCGAAATGTTACGAAGGGAAATAGAGAGATTACAATCCCATCTCGGTGAGACCGAGATCCCTATCGGTGAGACCGATTTGCCTAGGGTTTGTGGCAGTGGCTATGACATCTGAACTCGGTGGCGTCGGATAGAAAGAATCGGTGGGGCCGAGTTGGACTTTAGGTTTAGGTCATATGTGGATCTGGGAAAGTAGTTGAGGGTTTTGGAGCATATCACTAAGCACTATGAAGCAAGAAACTCATTAAGCAACACCTCATCCCTTCTTGATAGTATTGGCTTTTCCTATAGACTCAATGTGATCTTGGATCACTAAACTATAAAATGTAGAGTCTTGACCTTGAAGCTTGAGCCAATCCTTTTATCCTTAGCATTTTGAGGAATCCACTTTTCTCATCCATGCCATGCCATTCATTGAGCTTTCCTGAAATATTTGTCTTAGAATAGTATTAGCTCAATGAGGTATATGTTGTTAGGAATTACCAAAACACCTAGGGATAGTTGCACTTTCAATCTCCCCCTTTTTGGTAATTGATGACAACATATAGATCAAAGCTTCGACAAAAGATAATAAGATTGAAAAACATCGTCGCTTTGAGAAGTATGTGAAATGTGAGAGCTCCCCCTAAATTTGTGCATAGTTTAAGATTTGCTTTGGACTGCAAATGCACATAGAGTTAGGTTCATGAGTTACTCTCCCATGTCACATACATCTTGGTGGAGCGCTCAAAAAATGATAATATTCAAAATACATGCACTCATCACCAAGCAAAGTGAATGATCATATAGAGATAAAAAAGGATAATATCATCCAACAAGCATTAATGTAGCATATGATCAAACACATGATCATCATTGTATCACACAGGCAATAAGGTATCTCAAACAAGCAAAAGCAAATAAAGTTCAACCACAAAGACAAGAGAGAACAAAAGCAAACTCTCTCTCTCGAAGCCTATGATTTATACATTTTTCTCCCCCTTTGGCAACAAGTTACCAAAAAGTTCCTAGAAAATGCATAGTACTATGTCATCTCTCAGGCTTGGTCTTGATGTGGTGATGTAGATATGACTCCAAGGACGAAGGCATCAGTTGATGAAGTTGGAGCTGGTGGAGTAGATGCTGGAGCTGGTGGCACTGAAGCTGTAGTAGGTGCAGATGATGTTGCTCTTGTGTCTGTCACAGGCACAAGAACTGATCTCTGAGCTCTAGGCACTCTAGAAAATGCCTCAGTGGTTGTCTTCACCTTCCTCTCCTGCATGTCATCTTGGAGTTGCTCAATAACAGACTGGATCTCAGTTACTTTCACATCTAAGTCATAGAACTTCTGCTCCATGATCCTTTCCAGGCTCTCCTAGTTTTGAGTCAGGGTGGCCAACCCTTTCTCAATCCTTAGGGTGGATGTTGTCAAGTAACCAAGCTGATCTTGCTTGCTCTTCAGGAAGTACTCAGATGCCTCATCAATTGTTGGCATCTTGGCAGCTTTCTCAGTCCTTGCCTTCTCCTTCTTTGCTTGTTCTTGCACTGAAGATGGTTCATTTTCATCCATAACCACTTGGTTGTCTTCAAAGTCTGGATAGATAGGCATGTGTTCCTTGTCCAACAAGTAAGTGCCAGTGCCCATCTTGGAGTTAATCAGCTCCTGGATCTATGGGGCATACCCACAACTTCTCTTCTGGTCTGCAGCTGTCCTCTTGATAGTTTCAACAATGAGGCTCATGACCTTGAACTTTTGAGGCACATCAAATAAGTGTAGCAGATTGATAGCATGGCCTCTGATCATGTTATGATCATCTGACTTGGGCAAGAGTGTGTGCCTGAGGATCCAGTTGATGGTTGGCAGTCCTGACAGAAGGAAATGTACAGATCCAAACTTGTGAGTTTCAACAGCTTTATCTTGGATCTCCTTGTACATGTGTGCCATAGAGTTGTGATCCTTCTTCTTCTTGGCATAGACATCCAAGTCATCCTCTTTCTCCTTTGTTGCATTGATAAGATTTGCCCATTCTTCATTAGAAGACTGGTACCTTGTACCTTCAGACATCCAAACTATTCTGCCATCTGGATAGAAGTGTGCTGTGGAGTAGAATTGCATTATGAGCTCATCATTCCACTTTGTGAACTTCTGCCCAACAAAGTCTGCCACTCCACAAGCACTGAAACTGTCAAACACTCCTGGGTACCGTTCCTCATTCTCCTTGATGTATTTCCAATCTACCCATCTCATATCACAGACTATTGGTTTCTTGTCCAGCAGCACAGTCTCATAGAAGTCATGTTGTTCCTTTGTATGGAACCTATAGTCCACAACAGTTCTCCTCCTGACTGCATAAGGATCAGTCAACCTCCACTGTTTGAGTCTTGCATCCTTTCTCAGCTTCATGTTCTCAGCAACAGGATGAGCATCGTTATGATCTGGAATTTTAGGCTTCAACTTTCTTAGAACATGCTCTTCATCTTCTTCTTCTGCAACAACTTCAGGCACTGGGGCCTTGTTCTTTTCAGAAGCTGGGATGTTCCTGGTATTCCTCTTTGGTGCAGTCTTGGGCTTGGAAGCAACCTTAGGCACTTCTTTGGGCTTTGACGAAGCAGCCCCTGACCTGATGGCATCACCCATGAGCTTATGAGCTTTGGGAGCTGGAGCAACAGTCTCTTCTTCTTCCTCTTCCATCATGGAAGGCTTCCCAACAACCCTGGCAATGGTCTTCTTGACCCTTTCCTTTCTCTTCTTTTCAGCCACTTCTGGCTCCTTGGGTTCTGATCTCTCAGTTTCCTGAGTTGATGATCTAACTTTCAGCATAGGAGTCCTCTTGACAGGGACTTTCCTGTTCAGACCTGGCTTGGTGGTTGCTGCAGTGCCATACTCCTTCTTGAGCACTTTCCTGGAGGTGGCTTCATCTTCTTCTGCCACATAGTCTTCATCCTTAGAGTCTGAGGTTTTCTTCTTCCTGTTCCTGGTGGCAGCTTTGGGTAAGTTGCTTGGGGTGCTCCTGCTGCCCTCATCATAGGAACTAGAGGGACTAGTGCCCTCACTCATAGGAATCTACTCCTCTTCCCTATTTTGGCTGTCACTTTGATCAGACATATTGCAAACACTGACTGCTGACCCTGTGAATAGATGTAGATGAGATAGAGAGGATAAGCATCACAAAATACAGAGGTTTTTGCAAAAGATTGAGTTAAAAACTTAGTTTTAGTTTTCCACAGAAAGCATTTCGGATCAACCGATTTGTGAACTCGGTGATACCGAAGCAACTTTAGGAACCTAAACTAGTGAACTCGGTCAGACTGAGTCACAGTTCGGTGGCACCGAGACTGCTAGGGTTTCACAAAGCTTTGAACTCGGTCACACTGATTTGCAATTCTCGGTCAGACCGTGAATCACATGTGCAATGGCCTTAGTCGAACCGGTGGTACCGAGTTCTACAACTCAGTGGGTCTGAGATGGTTTCGGCGGAAACCTAACTCTAAATTTTCAATCGAAACCTAATCTACGGATAGTTTTGACTGGATGAGATTGTTTCAATCATGGCAAGATTCATGACGAACACAATGTGCTAAGAATCAGATAGGGATAGCACAGTGATCAAGTCCATACCCTAGCTCGGCGATGGACTCATTACGGCGGCAACAACGGTGGAGATTCCCGTTGACGGCAGCGGAGACCAGCGGCGGGAGGCGGCTGGCGATGAGGAGAACGATCCAGAGACCCTGGAGGCAGAGCGGCCTGAGCGTGGGCGAAACTGTTCGGAGAAATTTCCAAAAAATTTGCCCTTCGGTATATATAGCCCGACCTTGTCGGTGTGACCGAGTGGAACAACTCGATGGCACCGAGATGCATTACTGCAAGCAGTTACTGCAACTCGGTGAGACCGAAATGTTCAAATCGGTTGCACCGAGATTGAAAACCTAGATCGACTTAGTGATCTCGGTATGACCAAAATGGAAGAATTGGTCAGACCGAAAAGCACAAAGAAGTTTTGGAAGTTTAAGTCTATGACGAAACGGGGACTCCGAGTGCTCCTCACACAGAGTGGTTCAAATCTGACTTGATCAAATTTTGTGATGTAGCATGAATAGAGTTTGAGACAAGAAGAGCATAGATAGCTAGAGAAGGTTCTTAGGCATTCTTGTCCATCCACTTGGCCAAAAGAAAAAGAAACCAAACAAGCAAAACTACAAGTGGATGTCCTCGAATGAGTAAAATATGCAACCAACATGCTCACACAATAAAATGACAAATGAAATATGTGGAAAAGCATGCACAACCAATTCTAGCATCTATCAAGCAATTGGCGATGACTAGGTCATCTATATATGAGTATATTGACTTAGGAGTCAAATGAGAACATTTGATCATAGGTCATACTCATCGTTTAAGCTCAAGTGGGGTTACCACTTTTACATAATGCATTGATGTGTTCACACCATTAGAGTTGCTTTAGCTCAATTCTTAGAGTAAAGCTCCCCCTAGATGTGAGATTCCCCCTATAGAGGGATAAACTAACCTTGGGTTTTGTCGATGATGACTTCATGTAGGTGTTGAAGATGTGGATGCTCAATGTTGATGTAGATCATTTGGAGCAATCCTTTGGAGTGAGTTGCACTTTCAATACCTACACGGGTTAGTCCCTCAAGGAACAAACAAGGATATCCATAGACATAGAGTGATGCACACACAAGATGATGTCTATGAAAGCATTAGGTTACCTTGTCCCTTGTCTTACCAACAAGAGGGTTTGTGACTCCTTGAACTAGTGCAAGATGTGAAAGTTGATTGCACTTGTCCTTGCCAAAATGATACGAGTGAAGAATGTTGGCGGAGTCACCCTCAAGAACTCTCTAGTTCTTCTTCTTCGGGAACCACACCATGTTGATGGGAATCCTTGGAGTTGTAGTCGTACTTGATGAGGTAGAGCTTGACATAGTCTTGGGAATCCACTTGACCAAGGCCTTGGGAGCTTCTTCAAATGCATCAATCTCCTCTTGAAGCTCATCCTTGCCTTTTTGCTTGTGGTGGAAGATCATCTTGAGCTTGTGTCCCTTTGAATGAAGTAGGATCATACTTCTCTTGTTGAGGAACAAACTTCGTCTTGGGGTATTGATCTTCTCCCCACTCAACTCCATTGGCATTGAACTTTCGTTCAAAACCAACACCTTGGTTCTTCCGGTGCCTTCCTTGCTTGCGTACAATTTCCTCGAATTGCTTACTCCCGACAAGGCTCTTGTAAACACCTTTCTCTATGATTCCCTTCAATAAACTATTTTCTTGCTCAAGTGTAACTTGGCTAAGAGAATCATTAGTGGAATCAAGAGAACTACTAGAAGCAACAATATTGGATTTAGCATGATGATTGTTACTACTAGAGGAAGAATCCTTCTTGTTTTTGTTACTAGAGTTGACTTGAGGCATGTAAGTAGATAAGAGTAAATGCTTGGCAATGTAAGAAGAACTTTTCTTGCGAAGATCATCATTGATTGCCTTTAAGAACTCATGCTCTTGCTCAAGAGTGAGCTTTTCAAAGCGTAACTTCTCATGAGTCCTTCAATGTTCTCGATGATCCCCTAAGATAGTTTCATGAGCTAACTTGAGAGTGTTTAGTTCTTTAGTTAGAAGCTCAATCTTCTCCTTATCATCGTCATTCGTGTTATCTTGATTAGCATGATTAATTGACGTTTCATCATAGTATTCATCACTAGAGTTGTCAATAAGTAAATCATCATCACCTAGCAAGTCATCTTCATCACTATTGAAATCAACATACTCGGGGTGTGTTACCTTTGGGCCTTTAGCCATGAAGCATCTTCCAAGTCCTTCATTTGGTGAATCAAATATGTCGTAGGAGTTGGTTGACACAAGTGCTAGACCGACAACACCTTCATCTTGAGTATGTTCGGAGTCGGAGTGATAGCTTCTCTCGGAGTGATGTTCAGAGTCGACACCGGATACCCATTCACCAACATGAGCTTGATGTCTTCGTTTTGTGAATCTCCTTGATGACTTGTCCTTCCTTTCCGAATCCTTGCTTCTATGGGATGTTCTTCGTTCATAACGATCATCTCTACTCCTTCTCTCTCTTGGTGGTGATTCTTCTCTTCTACTTCTCCTTTTAGGTGAATCTTCTCTTCTTTTGTAGGGAGCCGTACACTCATTGGAATAGTGTCCGGGTCTTCCATAGTTGTAGCAATTTCGCTCTCGACTGGAAGATCTTTTGTCATTGTAGGACCTTGACTTGGAGCTTCTTTCCTTGCTTCTACTCTTGTAGAATTTGTAGAAGTTCTTCACCATTAGGCTCAATTCTTCATTGAAGGTTTGTTTCTCACTTGATGATGTGGGAGCTTCACATGAGGCTTTGTAAACACCACTTGACTTGTTGTGCAGCTCCTCCTTATCCTTGAGTGACATCTCATGAGCAACAATTCTTCCAATGACCTCCGTTGGCTTGAGATTCTTGTAGTTGGGCATCATTTGGATCAATGTGCACACGGTATCATATTTTCCATCCAAGGCTCTTAGGATCTTCTTGATGATGAATTTGTCGGTCATCTCTTCACTTCCTAAGCCAGCAATCTCATTTGTAATGAGATCAAGCCTAGAGTACATTTCAGCGACACCTTCACCATCCTTCATTTTGAACTTGTCAAGTTGACTTTGAAGCACATCCAATTTGGATTCCTTGACGGAGTCGGTAACTTCATGCATATCAATAAAAGTGTCCCAAATTTCCTTTGCATTCTCAAGACGGCTGATTTTGTTGAATTCTTAGAGGCACAATCCGTTGAAGAGGATATCACAAGCTTGAGCGTTGTATTGCAGCATCTACTACTCTTCCTCGCTAGCTTCACGGTTTGGTTCTCTTCCATCAAAGAATTCACCTTGCAAGCCAATACACACAATAGCCCAAACGGCGGGGTTATGTCCGAGAATATGCATTTTCATCTTATGCTTCCAACTAGCAAAATTAGTACCATCAAAGTAAGGACCTCTATGGTGGTAGTTTCCCTCGCTAGACGCCATACTCTCCTAGGTTGTGAAACCAAGGCTATGACCACCAAAAGCTATGGAAATCAAAGCAAATGGAGACCAAAGCTCTGATACCACTTGTAGGATCTTGAAGTATGTCTAGAGGGGGGTGACTAGACTACTTGACCAAATAAAAACTTAACCTTTTCCCAATTTTAGTCTTTGGCAGATTTTAGCAAACTTAGCACAAGTCAAGCAATCTTAACACAATTCAAGCAAGCATGCAAAGAGTATATGAGCAGCGGAAAATAAAGCATGCAACTTGCAAGAATGTAAAGGGAAGGGTTTGGAGATTTCAAACGCAATTTGGAGACACGGTGATTTTTGAGCCGTGGTTCTGATAGGTGGTGCTACCGTACATCCACGTTGATGGAGACTTCAACCCATGAAGGGTAACGGCTGCGTGAGTCCATGGAGGGCTCCACCCAAGAAGGGTCCACGAAGAAGCAACCTTGTCTATCCCACCATGGCCGTCGCCCACGAAGGACTTGCCTCACTAGCGGTAGATCTTCACGAAGTAGGCGATCTCCTTGCCCTTACAAACTCCTTGGTTCAACTCCACAATCTTGTCGGAGGCTCCCAAGTGACACCTAGCCAATCTAGGAGACACCACTCTCCAAGAAGTAACAAATGGTGCGTTGATGATGAACTCCTTGCTCTTGTGCTTCAAATGATAGTCTCCCCAACACTCAACTCTCTCTCACAGGATTTGGATTTGGTGGAAAGAAGATTTGAGTGGAAAGCAACTTGGGGAAGGCTAGATATCAAGATTCATATGGTAGGAATGGAATATCTTGGTCTCAACACATGAGTAGGTGGTTCTCTCTCAGAAATGGTAAGTTGGAAGTGTAGGTTTGTTCTGATGGCTCTCTCCACGAATGAAGAGGAGGTGGAGGGGTATATATAGCCTCCACACAAAATCTAACTGTTACACACAATTTACCAATCTCGGTGGGATCGAATCAACAAACTCGGTCAGACCGATTTAGTAAACCTAGTGACTGTTAGGGTTTTCGGTGGGACCGACATGCAAGTCGGTAGGACTGATATGGTTAGGGTTAGGGCATAACATAATCTCGGTGAGACCGATTACACAAACTCGGTGAGACCGATTTTGGTAATAAGCTAACCAGAGAGTTGGTCAGGTAAACTCGGTGGGACTGGTTCGCTCTTTTCGGTGAGACCGAAATGCTACGAAAAGGAAATAGAGAGTTTACATTGCAATCTCTCTGGGACCGTTCGCTCATCTTGGTGAGACGAAATGTTACGAAGGGAAACAGAGAGATTACAATCCCATCTCGGTGAGACCAAGATCCCTATCGGTGAGACCGATTTGCCTAGGGTTTGTGGCAGTGGCTATGACATCTGAACTCGGTGGCGCTGGATAGAAATAATCGGTGGGGATGAGTTGGACTTTAGGTTTAGGTCATATGTGGATGTGGGAAAGTAGTTGAGGGTTTTGGAGAATATCACTAAGCACTATGAAGCAACAAACTCATTAAGCAACACCTCATCCCTTCTTGATAGTATTGGCTTTTCCTATAGACTCAATGTGATCTGGGATCACTAAAGTATAAAATGTAGAGTCTTGAGCTTGAAGCTTGAGCCAATCCTTTTATCCTTAGCATTTTGAGGGATCCACTTTTCTCATCCATGCCATGCCATTCGTTGAGCTTTCCTGAAATATTTGTCTTGGAACAGTATTAGCTCAATGAGCTATATGTTGTTAGGATTACCAAAACCACCTAGGCATAGTTGCACTTTCAGACATAGATCATGTTCACTATTTTCACCTCGGGGGGAAACTGCTTTTGGCCCCCGGTGTTCGGCTCACGGGGCTCATCATCGTCCTCACTTGGAGGTCCCTTTCCCTTGTGTTTGGTATTTATCTTACCGGCATGTTTGAAAACCCAACAGTTCTTGTTGGTGTGGTTAGTAGGCTTATCAAGTGTGCCATGAATTTGACAGGGCCTCTCAAGGATTTTATCGAAGCTGCATGGACCGTCCATGTTGCCTTTGAAAGGTTTCTTCCACTGACTGGATTTAGAACCACTGAATCCGACATTGACTGCCGTATCATCTGTGTCGTCATTGTTGCTTCGACGTTTGTTTTTATTGCGGCGTGGTTTACCATTCCCATCCCTGGCCTCAGAAGTGCTGGGGTCGCCCGAGCTATTGCTTCTACGAGCCAACCAGCTATCTTCACCCACACAGAAACGAGTCATAAGTGCAGTTAAGGTTGCCATGGTCTTCGGCTTCTCCTGCCCGAGAGGTGTCGGGCAAGCCATTCATCTCGGACGCTGTGTTTGAAGGCCGCTAAGGCCTCGGCGTTCGGATAGTCCATGATTTGGTTCTTTTTAATTAGGAACCGATTCCAAAGCTTGCTCGCTGATTCGCCTGGTTGCTGGATTATGTGACTCAAGTCGTCCGCATCTGGTGGCCGGACATAAGTGCCCTGAAAGTTGTCCCGAAAAGCATCTTTCAAATTTTCCCAGGTTCCAATGGAGTTTTCTGGGAGGATATTCAGCTAGTGCCGTGCTTGTCCTTTCAGCTTTAGAGGAAGATATTTAATGGTGCGGAGGTCATCTCCACGAGCCATATGAATGTGGAGAAGGAAATCTTCAATCCAGACGGCCGGATCCGTCGTTCCATCATACTGCTCGATGTTCACGGGTTTAAACCCTTCTGGAAACTGGTGTTGCATGACCTCATCGGTAAAGCACATAGGGTATGCGGCACCCCTGTATCATGCAACATCACGACGGAGATCGGATGACATCTGAGTTCGGTTCTGATCCCGAATATTGTAATGTTCATCATGCCGGACTTCATAGCCCTTATCTTGTGCCGGGGCACGACCTCTTGATCCATAGATCGATCTGGTGCGACCGGCTTTATTGGCCCGGTCCTGTTGTAAGTCATATGTGTAATCCGCAACTGCTGTCTCCTTGCCTCTTCGATGAGGGGGTGCAGGCTGGTGTTCAACTTGATATGCCGCTTTATCCCGTCCAGGTGGTGGGCGGTTTGGTTGATCTGCCTGATTGTATTTCGAAGGTATTGGCTCAAGGGCTTGTGACAGCAGCTTGCGCTTGGGGTAACTTTTGGTAGGTCGCTCGTGGCCATACTCCTCAGCAACCAGAACCTTAGTCCACCTTTCATTGAGCATATCCTGCTCAGCTTTGAGCTAGTACTATTTCTTTTTCAGGCTCCGCGCTGTGGCGATGAGATGTCGCTTGAAGCGTTCTTGTTCACGGGGTTCCTCTGGGACAATAAAGTCTTCGTCACCGAGGCTAACATCCTCTTCGGAGACTGCCATACAGTTGTTGTCTTCCAAATCTTCATGATCAGCGTTTTCGGGGCTATACTGACCCTCTTTCCTCTCATCCTGTTCGGATGTGGGCTCGACGGGGTGTTCGGGATCTTTGGTATCATCCAGAGTCTCATTGTCTCTGGTGCCGGTATTACTATCCTTCGCCTGACGCGATCGTGAGCGGTGCCGCTGATGTCGATGCTTTGGTGGCTTATTGACAGGTTTGTCCTCATCAGGGTCCTGATTATCCTCGTCGTCCTTTTTATCAGGAGTGTCCACCATGTATACGTCATAGGTTGAAGTGGCCGTCCAACGCCCTGTGATGGCTGGGACTTGGCCTGATTCGGCGTCGGCATCGTCGTCCATACCGTCGATGTCTTCAGACGCGTAGTCCAGCATGTCGGTTAAATCCTCGACAGTGGCTATTAAGTGGGTGGTGGGCGGGTCATAAAATTCCCCACTCTCTGCCTCCAACCCGCACTTGGTGCCGTTCGAAGGCAAGCTTTTGGTAATGGTGAGGGATCGCGTTAAGCCCAACACTTCGTGTAAGGGTGAAAGCTGGGTGTGAGTCCGCGGATCTAGAGGGCTAAGTTCGACGACAAACACCTGATCGGGCCCGATCGATGCAGACTTTGATAGTTCGGAGCTATCATCCAAAGGCGAGTCCAAAACCGCATCTGGGTCTCCGGTAGGAAGTTCCATGGTAGAAGAGAGTCTGGCAGGGGTGATCCTCCCGTCCTCGAACGTTACTACCCGCTCCGAATCTACGACCAAGGCAGGTGTGAGTGCTGACCCCTAGATGGGATCTAAGAGCGGATCCGAAGAGCTTCCTTCATAGAAGAAAGGGCGACAACTGGGGCCGTGAACCCCTCAAAGACCAGATCTCCTCGGATATCGGTGATGTAATTTAGGTTTCCAAACCTGATTTGGTGGCCGGGGCGTAACTGTCGACCTGCTCGAGGCGGCCGATCGAGTTGGCGCGAAGCACAAACCTGCCGAACACAAAGGCCTTCTGGGGAGAAAGGTTTCCCTGGATGCAACGTCATCATTGATGAAGAGGCATGCCATCAATCCTTCTGTCGATGATACAATGGAGCTCTCAATGAAAGCACCAATGTCGGTGTCAAAACCGGCAGATCTCGGGTAAGGGGTCTCCCTCACACGGAGATGGGGCCTGCATGATGTACTTGTGTTATGTCTCCTTCCACTCTTCACCAAGCCCATCATCCTCGCGTGCCACCTTTGACTTGGGGGCAGCTCGAGCTCTCCACCGACGTATCCCAACCACTAGCCCCGGTGCTCTATCATGGCGGTCTACCCGTTCTCGGCGAACAAGGCATGACGTATAGGTCGCGATGCGTGAGTCATGGCGAACAGACGCATGTGCACATGTCCATGGCATTCCAATAGCGCTGGACGGGGACGACATCCCACATCCTGAAGAAAATGGCATGGCGGAACTAGAGCTCGCGACGATGTAGTCTGAGACAAGTCCATGACGAACATGTCACCAATGTACACGCCTCAGCGTGATCCGTGTCTGGGCAGACCATCGATATAGCGTCTAGCTTAGATGAGACACCCACCATGGCGGATGGGTCCTCGGCGTACAGGTCCATGGCATCACTGGCGTACAGGTCACCCTTTGGTGTAGCACCTGCCCAAGGCGACGCGGTCCTCTACGACGCCATCTCTCCACGAGCTCTCCAGGCGGCATCGTTGAAAAAACAGACTGCCATTGTTTTATCGCTCAGTCAAGTCAGTCGTACCCACCACGACGGACAAGTCTTTGGCGTACAGATCCATGGCGTTGCTGGCATACAGGTCGCTCTTTGGTGTAGCACTAGCTCAAGGTGACGTGACCTCTACGACGCCACCTTTCCACGGTCGTGTAAGGCGGCGCCCTTTGTCTTGGTGGACCGCCGAATATTCAGCGTCTAGCCGAGACGAGACGCCAACCACATCGGTCATGCCGTGTGCAACGATTTTACACCGACACTTGTCTCCTAAACAACTTACTCATGCAAGGCATAACCCTTGCATACCCCGACAAGGCCGACAGGTCGTCAAGAAGTCCGAGCAAAGCAGGACCCATACAACTTCAACACCAAGTTCATCAACATCGCCAAGACCAACGAGGCGCGACGGCTGTCGGGGTCAAAACCAGCGGATCTCTGGTAGGGGGTCCTGAACTGTGCGTCTAAGGCTAATGGTAACAGGAGGCGGGGGACACAATGTTTACCCAGGTTCGGGCCCTCTCGATGGAGGTAATACCCTACTTCCTGCTTGATTGATCTTGATGATATGAGTATTACAAGAGTTGATCTACCACGAGATCGTAGAGGCTAAACCCTAGAAGTTAGCATATGATTATGATTGTTGTTGCCCTATGGACTAAACCCTCTGGTTTATATAGACACCGGAGGGGGCCAGGGTTACACAGAGTCAGTTACAGAGAAGGAGATCTACATATCCGAATTGCCAAGCTTGCCTTCCACGCAAAGGAGAATCCCACCCGGACACGGGACAAAGTCTTCAATCTTGTATCTTCATAGTCCAATAGTCCGACTGTCTGAGGACTCCCTAATCCAGGACTCCCTCAGTAGCCCCTGAACCAGGCTTCAATGACGATGAGTCCGGCGCGCAGATTGCCTTCGTCATTGCAAGGCGGGTTCCTTCTCTGAATACTCCATAGAAGATTTTGAACACAAGGATCGTGTCCGACTCTGCAAAACAAATTCCACATACCACCGTAGAGAGTACAATATTCCACAAATGTAATCTGCTGACAACTTGTCATAGCGTGACATCACGCTGCGGCCAGGTCATTATGCGAACCATTTTTTTCAACCTGCTACCGCACATATCGCGAGGCGGTTTTATTGGCACGTCTTGTCGAAGCAGAGATCGTGTCCCCTTATCACGGGATTCTCATCAATACGGGTGTGGGTAACCCAACCACGCCATCAACGCGGCACTTGGGGAATAAGCGAGTTTACCAGACAAGTGGGGAGGCGCACATTTTCTATCGCCTTTATAAAGAGATAAGGATTCCTCTTTTTCACCCATGCCTTCTTCTTCCCCTCCTCATCCATTCTCGCACGCTCGAGCTCCAATGCCCAAGTTATCACCTTCTCCGTAAAGCCATTCCAAACATGTCCAGAGCGGGAGGCAAGTGGATGGTATCCTCCGTTATAGAGGAGGACATTACGAAGCTCCGGAAAGCCGGATACTTGGCCGCAAACATCGCGCACTGGCTCCCAGACGCAGGGCAGATCGTCCCTGCTCCGGAACCCCACAAGAGGGTTGTATTCCTTGCTCACTTCGTCCGCAGACTGGGATGCCCCCTCCACCAATTTGTCCGCGGGCTCATGTTTTACTACGGGCTGGACTTCCATGATTTGGCCCCCAATTTCATCCTCAACATCTCGGCGTTTATCGTCGTGTGCGAGGCCTTCCTCTGCATTACGCCCCACTTCGGCCTATGGCTGAAGACCTTCAATGTGAAGCCAAAGGTGGTGGTTGGCCAGCAAGCGGAGTGCGGATGCGCCATGGTGGGCAAGATGGCCAACGTCACTTGGCCCGAAGGCTCCTACGTGGAGACTGTGAAGGGATGGCAATCAGGGTGGTTCTACATCACCGAGCCACGTGACACCAACTGGGCAGCGCCCCCCGAAGTTCGATCCGGTGTCCCCATGCGGCTCACCTCCTGGAAAAGGAAGGGCTTAGCCTGGGGCTCATCGGTGGAGCTGACCGGACTTCAGACCTGCATCAAAAATATGATAGGCAAGAAAATCAAGCTTGTCAACATGGTCCAGGTCATTCTCATCCGCCGGATCCTTCCGTGTCAGAGACGGGCTTACAATATGTGGGAGTTCGACCCGGCTGAACACCAGATGCTGCGAGAGCTCTTTGACAAGACGCACGAAGACGTCTGGAAGGTGCTGTTCAAGGCCACCGAGTTACCACCGCCCATAGCCGAAGATCGTGGACTTAGCGCAAAGCGCTCCGCCAATCCGGTAAGTTTTTATATTTTGCAAGATGTGCTTTCTCCCAGTACATTCGCGGTAGGAATGTAAGCCTCCATGACAATTTAATAGGGCTGGGTAGCGAAAGCGGAGCGGATTGACTGTCCGGCTCCACTACCCAAAGATTAAGCATCGCCTCTCTTAACTGAGATGCTATTCCCGGCGCCCTATGAGGTGCCGGAGACGAAGGCCAAGAAGAAGGCCATGGGGACCAGGAAAGGTCTCCGGCGCAAGGCTGTATCAGACTCATTGTCCGAAGACACCAAGGCACACTCCTCCAACGAAAACGAGGAGGAGGAAGATGAAATCCCTCCCCAACCGGGGGGGGGGGGAGAAGAAGAGGAAGGCCGCCCCATCTAGGGAGGCCGAAGGGTCCAAGAAGGGAAAGACCCTCCCTCCGGACCACTCCACCACAGTCGCCTATAGCGACGAGGAGTGGTTTCCCCAGGGACAAGCCCTGGGGAAATCGTAAGTATCCGGAGACTATAATACTTCCGTTACGTTTTACTTTATTGCTTATCATGCCAAACATACTCGTGCAGTCCGGCCAAAGCCCACATCGACGTATCCTCTTTGGATGGGACTCTGGGCCTGTCGGAGATGAACAACGAGTCACTCCCGACGGCCACCTCCCCCCGGCCCACGGACGACACCGAGGTGTTGTCTCAGAGAATACCAGACTAGGGGGAGACTGTTCTGGAGACGCCCCAAGGTGAAATCCCAGACGCCGGGCACATGGGAGGGAAGACTCCCATGGATTCTGATAACGGGGGTCGCAGCCAGACTGGCCCCCAGCCGGATACTGCTCCGAAACCCCTAGTGGTTCCGAATTCAGGCAGACAGCCTCTCTCAATGAGGGGCGCGCTGCCTATGCCGATGACCTCTGTCCATCTAGAGGCATCGGACAACTTGCTGGAAGTGCTTCGCGGCGCTTCCATTGACGAAGAGCACTGCACCATCATGGGTGCGGTGATCGAGAAGGTCCGGTCCACCAAAAGTGGATTGACCGAAGCCTGCGCAAGCATCCAAATAGGCTTTGAGGCAAGTAATAAAATTATAAGAAAATATCACAGTATGACAGTAGCCCCTAATGCTCTGTTATAAGAAAACATCTGCAGTAGTCTAACAGAAAATGTCCATGTGAATAAGCAGGCGTTGGTGCTGGCCATTGTCCAGACTAAAGCAGGACCTGGAGCAGACCGAAGGGGAGCTCAGCCTCGTGAAGAGGCAGCTCGAGGAGAACAAAGGTATATAGTACCCTATCTGTATATTGATAAAGAAAAAATGGTTTGAGCTCATAGAAACGTCATGAACTTTAATAGGGGCCACGATCAAAGCGGCGGCCCTTAAGAAGGCGCTGACCGAGGCCGAAGATAAAGCGGCCAAGGAGCGCACCGAGCGCGAGAAGCAAGAGGCCCGGGTCGACGAGGTCCAGCAAGAGCTCCAGGATTTCGTCAAAAAATACGAGTCCTTGGAGCATGACTATAAGACGCAAGAGTCTGAGCTTGCGAAAGCCCTCTAGAGTGCACAGGATGCCAAGGTCGAAGCCCAAAAGGCCCTCCAGGAGGTTCAAGCGGCCAAGAAGATTGCAGCGGGTAAGGCATTCAATATGCAAAGCAAGCATGTGAAGGAGGCTTTCTTTTTTACTTACCCAAATTTGGAGCTCTCCAGGAGCATTCACTGATCTGCCGCGCAGTATATCTGATGCTACAGAGTTCTACCGAGCTGAAGAAGGGAGCTCGACGGAGAAGTTGTTCTGGTCCCAGTATATTGGGGCCGAGCAGCCGATGCCCTTGAGCGACCAGCTGAAGCAACTGGTCAAACTGCACAAGGCGGCCGAATTAGCCATGAAGGACCTCATAGGTCATATGCGGCCTGCCGAGCCCCTGCCTAGCAGCTACTTTGTCCTGGTGAAGCGGCTTGTGAATGCCTGCCCAAGGCTTGAAGTCATAAAGTGGTCAGTCTGTATTGAAGGTGCGCGCAGGGCCTTCGCCCGCGCAGAAGTGCACTGGGCGAAGATGGATGCTGAGAAGCTGGTGACGGAGGGGCCGCCGAAGGGTAAGGAGCACCGCCACCCCGAAAAGTATTACGACGGTGTCCTGAAGGGCGCCCGCCTTGTGGCGGAGGAATGCGCTAAGGATGTAATATTTGAATGAATGTACTCATTTGATCCTGTAATATGAAAACAAGTTTGTTTGCGCCATGTAACACTTGTTGATTTAAAATATTACCTTCTGTGCGGCCGTTTATAAAATCTGAGAGTTGGCCAGTTGTCGGCTTCTACCCCCATGTAACTAGTACTGGGGTGTTCAGGATAAATCTAAACACTCGTTATCCAATTTTTTGGTCCTTTAAGGAGGTGTTTAGCGCAGCAAACAAGGCAATCGGACTATACGGCTTTATCACTCTCACTTAGCCATCGAAGTCTATAATTTTAAATTTTGGCGTAGCCCCTGGTATTCGGAAAGCCGAACTTGGGGCGCTATACACGCCTAAATCGGACAAGGCCGATTCCTCGCCCAAAGCAGAAAAAATCTTTAAGGATTTGAGACCTCTCGAACAGCGACCAGCTCTCGCCGCATCATGACAGTCAGTTTTTGGCATTCTCTACTGAGGTGCTCGTCCGGAAGAACCGGGACACAATTGCAGTAGTTCTCCCTATGCCACCTTAGCCGATATAGCGGAACGTAAGGGACCAAAACATGGGAGCCGGGCAGACCCAACTATTGACCCGACATGATTCGGAGCCGATGCATATAATGCTATAAGTTCGGGGTGACGCACCGTCGAAAGTGTTCGGACTTTTCTTGCCATGTTATGGGGTACACTGAAGCCCCTGGCGAGCTGATCGTACCAAAATTACGGGAGCTATTTGTAATAAATAAATAGTCAAGGAAAAGATAGAGAAATATAATAATAAGCTAACGCTGTACATTATTTTCCCTTGTTATAATAATAAGTCGAGGCGTATGTATACAAGTAGTGCGATAAGCAAAATAGGACTATTTGACATGTCCTAACCAAGAGCGGGCTGCGTGTGGGTATGTAAAATAGGTATAGCGATCGTTATCAGAGACCACATGGGGATTCCCTTGTACGTTA
Organism: Triticum dicoccoides; assembly: GCF_002162155.2. Taxonomy (NCBI): domain Eukaryota; kingdom Viridiplantae; phylum Streptophyta; class Magnoliopsida; order Poales; family Poaceae; genus Triticum; species Triticum dicoccoides. The sequence continues at coordinate 596,178,334 of NC_041389.1, read as the reverse complement.
AAGCTTCTTGCCTCCTTGGTTTTTCCGTCCCGTAATGGATCCGATACTCACATTATCGGAAGAGCCTCGAAAAGAGAAGGACCTGAAAGAAAAGAAAAGGGTGAAGGTGTACGGGTCTTGTGATGGTTAAGCCGTATTTTGGACCATGTTGTGGCTATTCCTCCGCCTATGCCCATGGTATTTTAAGTGCGTAATTATGTACGCACGGCACAAATTTCAACGCTTGAGCGGGATTAGGACGGAGGCCGAATTTCTAGGCGAGCTCTGGACGTGCCGAACGATCCTGTTGCAGAGTACTTCGGACACGCTTGGCGGTGTCCGGGGCTTTGTTGCCGAATTGGAGATCTGCCTAAGAAGGCTGCTCTGTACTTCTGCTGCGAGGGCTATAGTGTGCTCCTCTGTGCGAAGGGAGCGCTCTGTGTTTCCATTGACTATTATAACCCCACGAGGTCTTGGCATCTTGAGCTTGAAGTAGGCATAATGCGGTACCACGTTGAATCTAGAAAATGCGGTTCGTCCGAGCAGTGCGTGATAGCCACTGCGGAAGGGGACGATATCGAAGTTTAACTCCTTGCTTCGGAAGCTGTTCGGAGATCCGAAGACTACTTCCAGTGTGATTGAGCCCGTGCAACATGCCTCTACACCTGGTATGACACCTTTAAAGGTGGTTTTGGTGGGTTTGATCCTTGAGGGATCGATGCCCATTTTGCGCACTGTATCCTGATAGAGCAGGTTCAGGCTGCTGCCACCATCCATAAGGACTTGTGTCAGGTGGAATCCATCAATGATGGGGTCGAGGACCAATGCAGCCGAACCGCCATGACGGATACTGGTAGGATGGTCCCTGCAATCAAAAGTGATCGGACAAGAAGACCATGGATTGAACTTTGGGGCGACTGGCTCCATCGCGTAGACGTCCCTTAGTGTGCGCTTCCGCTCCCGCTTGGGAATATGGGTGGCGTATATCATGTTTACCGTTTTCACTTGGGGAGGAAATTTCTTCTGTCCTCCTGCTACTCTTGTGCCGGTATTGCTATTTTTGCTATGGCGGGGCTTAGAGCGGCACCGATGACGCCGATGCTTAGATTGCTTCTCAAGGGGATTATCCTCCATTGCCTCATCGCCATCGCTTTCTTTGGGGGTGTCCACCATATATATATATCATATGAATAGGTGGCTGTCCAGCGCCCTGCGGGCGGTGGTTCTTGTTCCTGTTCGGCATCGTCGTCCATACCATCGATGTCTTCGGAGTCAAAATCAAGCATGTCGGTTAAGTCATCGACAGTGGCTATTAAGTGGGTGGTAGGTGGGAAACGAATTTCTTCGTCGTCTGCTTCCCACTCAAGCCGGACATAGTTCGGCCAAGAGTCTCCTGACAGGGAGAGAGATTTCAGTGAATTTAGCACGTCACCCAAGGGTGAGTGCTGAAAGATATCAGCAGAGGTAAACTCCATGATAGGTGCCCAATCAGATTTGATAGGTACGGATGCATATGATTCGGATCCTATGGCCGGAGACGAGTCCGAGGGTCCGATGACAGATGCCTCATTAGAGGCGAAGTCTGTGTTCGGCTCTATCGCCGATGAGTGTGCGGTCTCCGTGGTGGGGTCCATCCACCTGTCCTCGAATGGCATGATTTTCTCCGGATTAACGGCCGGGGCAGCCGTAGGTGTGATCTCCCGAACACCGTCCGATGGCAGATCTAAGTCATGCTCGTCGTGACTGTTCAGCGCACCTGACATGGGCTCGAATCCGTCAAAGATCAAGTCTCTGCGGATGTCGGCGGTGTAGTTCAAGCTTCCAAACCTCACCTGATGGCCAGGGGCGTAGCTATCGATCTGCTCCAGGTGGCCAAGCGAGTTGGCCCGCTGTACAAAGCCGCCAAATACGAAGATCTGTCCGAGGAGGAAAACCTCACCCTGGACCGCGTTGTTGTAGCTGATTGAAGGAGCCATCAAGCCTTATCGTGACGACACAGTGGAACTCTCAATGAAAGCACCAATGTCGGTGTCAAAACCGGCAGATCTCGGGTAGGGGGTCCCGAACTGTGCGTCTAAGGCTAATGGTAACAGGAGGCGGGGGACACAATGTTTACCCAGGTTCGGGCCCTCTTGATGGAGGTAATACCCTACTTCCTGCTTGATTGATCTTGATGATATGAGTATTACAAGAGTTGATCTACCACGAGATCGTAGAGGCTAAACCCTAGAAGCTAGCCTATGATTATGATTGTTGTTTCCCTACGGACTAAACCCTCTGGTTTATATAGACACCGGAGGGGGCCACGGTTACACAGAGTCGGTTACAGAGAAGGATATCTACATATCCGAATTGCCAAGCTTGCCTTCCACGCAAAGGAGAATCCCACTCGGACACGGGACAAAGTCTTCAATCTTGTATCTTCATAGTCCAACAGTCTGGCATAAGTACATAGTCCGGCTGTCTGAGGACTCCCTAATCCAGGACTCCCTCAGTAGCTCCTGAACCAGGCTTCAATGACGATGAGGCCGGCGCGCAGATTGCCTTCATCATTGCAAGGCGGGTTCCTTCTCCGAATACTCCATAGAAGATTTTGAACACAAGGATCGTGTCCGGCTCTGCAAAACAAATTCCACATACCACCGTAGAGAGTACAATATTCCACAAATGTAATCTGCTAACAACTTGTCATAGCATGACATCATGCTGTGGCCGGGTCATTATGCGAACCGTTTTTTCAACCTGCTACCGCACATATCGCGAGGCGGTTTTATTGGCACGTCGTGTCGAAGCAGAGATCGTGTCCCCTTATCACGGGTTTCTCATTAATACGGGTGTGGGTAACCCAACCGCTCTATCAACGCGGCTCTTGGGGATAAGCGAGTTTACCGGGCAAGTGGGGAGGTGCACATTTTCTATCGCCTTTATAAAGAGATAAGGATTCCTCTTTTTCACCCACGCCTTCTTCTTCCCCTGCTCATGCATTCTCGCACGCTCGAGCTCCAGTGCCCAAGTTATCACCTTCTCCGTAAAGCCATTCCAAACATGTCCAGAGCGGGAGGCAAGTGGATGGTATCCTCCATTACAGAGGAGGACATTACGAAGCTCCGGAAAGCCAGATACCTGGCCGCAAACATCGCGCACTGGCTCCCAGACGCAAGGCAGATCATCCCTAATCCGGAACCCCACAAGAGGGTTGTATTCCTTGCTCACTTCGTCCGCGGACTGGGATGCCCCCCACCAATTTGTCCGCGGGCTCATGTTTTACTACGGGCTGGACTTCCATGATCTGGCCCCCAATTTCATCCTCAACATCTCGGCGTTTATCGTCGTGTGCGAGGCCTTCCTCCGCATTACGCCCCACTTCGGCCTATGGCTGAAGACCTTCAATGTGAAGCCGAAGGTGGTGGTCGGCCAGCAAGCGGAGTGCGGATGCACCATGGTGGGCAAGATGCCCAATGTCACTTGGCCCGAAGGCTTCTACATGGAGACTGTGAAGGGGTGGCAATCGGGGTGGTTCTACATCACCGAGCCGCGCGGCACCTACTGGGCGGCGGTCCCCGAAGTTCGATCCGGCGTCCCCATGCGGCTCACCTCGTGGAAAAGGAAGGGCTTGGCCTGGTGCTCATTGGTGGAGCTGACCAGACTTCAGACCTGCATAAAAAATATGATAGGCAAGAAAATCAAGCTTGTCAACATGGTCTAGGTCATGCTCATCCGCCGGATCCTTCCGTGTCAGAGACGGGCTTACAATATGTGGGAGTTCAACCTAGCTGAACACCAGATGTTGCATGAGCTCTTCGACACGACACACGAAGATGTCTGGAGATCTACATATATGAATTGCCAAGCTTGCCTTCCACACAAAGGAGAGTCCCACCCAGACACGGGACGAAGTCTTCAATCTTGTATCTTAATAGTCCAACAGTCCGGCATAAGTACATAGTCCGGCTGTCCGAGGACCCCCTAATCCAGGACTCCCTCAACGGCGAAAGCAGGCATGACTTGCATAAAAGTCACGTCTTCTGTGGCACGTGTACCGGCGAGGACACATGGTGTGCCGCTGCCCACATACACCACCATCATCATGCATGGAGAACGCAAAGGGAAGACAAGACGAACACACGACTTAATTGGAGGTATCTCACGGAGTGACCCGTGAGAGTAATTAACCGGGAGCCTTCCAAGGCCCCGAGAACCTGGAGACCGCAATCGCCATAGTCAGGCTGGCTGCGCTAGTAAGCCAGGGAGCACACCTTTTTTTATGGGATCTTGTAGTTTTATTTCTCCAATGATATTAATGAAATACTCCCCATACCTTTTGTTTGTGTACTAAGGTACACTGGCACGCCCATATACTTACATTTTCCTTCAGTGGCGTATGAGAGAAATACACTCAGAGCCCCCCTCCACTCTGCGCTCCGCTCCTGCGCTCCCGCACCCGCGCCGGCATCCACTCCGACTCAGGCGGCCACCCCCAACCTGGCGCCATGGCCAGCCGCGTCCAGCTCTCGGGCTATTCCTCCGCCTGCTCCTCCGCCTCGGGCTCTGCACGGGGCCCCCTCACCACACCTGTCCCCCAGCCCCCACGGATCTGTTCCATCATTGTCGCCCCACCCCAGCTGCCGTAGTAGGACACCCTGGCCCCTCCGGCCCTTGGCGAATGGGGTGCCCCCTAGCAGCAGGTCTGGCACTGGAAGGACCGCCAGCCGGCTGCGCCCCGCCAGCAGCAGGCATGGCTCCTCTCGTCCTGCCGTGGAGCCCCACCCTGCTGGCAACTCTGCACGGCTGCTTCTACAACTGTGGAGAAGACGATGGCCACATCTCGCGATTCTGCACCAACACGATGATCTACGTGCGTTGTGTGTGTGGGGGGGAATAACCACACCTCCACGGGCTGCACTCTCCCCCCGCCCCCGCAGCTTCTCTCCAGTGGAAGCCCCCCGCCCGTCGCTGGCACTTCGCCCGTAGCCGCGGCCGGTGACTCAGGCGGCTCGGGCGCAAGGCCCGCCGCCACCCCCAGCCCCAGTGTCGGTGTCAAAACCGGTGGATCTCAGGTAGGGGGTCTCGAACTGTGCATCTAAGACTAATGGTAATAGGAGGCTGGGGACACGATGTTTACCCAGGTTCGGGTCCTCTCGATGGAGGTAAAACCCTACTTCCTGCTTGATTGATCTTGATGATATGAGTATTACAAGAGTTGATCTACCATGAGATCAGAGAGGCTAAACCCTAGAAGCTAGCCTATGGTATGATTGTTGTTGTCCCCTACGGACTAAACCCTCCGGTTTATATAGACACCGGAGGGGGCTAGGGTTACACATAGTTGGTTTACAGAGGAGGAGATCTACATCCAAATCGCCAAGCTTGCCTTCCACGCCAAGGAGAGTACCATCCGGACACGTGACGAAGTCTTCTGTCTTGTATCTTCATAGTCCAACAGTCCAGCCAAAGCATATAGTCCGGCTGTCTGGATACCCCCTTATCCAGGACTCCCTCAATAGCCCCTGAACCAGGCTTCAATGATGATGAGTCCGACTCGTAGATTGTCTTCGGCATTGCGAGGCAGGTTCCACCTCTGAATACTCCAAAATTAATTTCAAACACAAGGACCGTGTCTGGCTCTGCAAGATAAATTCCATATATCACTGTAGAGAGAGTAGTATTTCACGCATCTGATCTGCTGACAATTCTTTGTTGTGTGACATCACGCCATGGCTCGGTAACTTATTCGAACCATTTTTACAACCTTCTCCCGCACACATCGCGAGGCGGTTTCTTTTGCACGTCCTGTCAAAGCAGAGATCGTGTCCCCTTATCACAGGATCTCCATTAATACGAGTATGGGCAATCCAACCAGCACCATCAATCAGGCGCTTGGAAAGATAAGAGATTTTGAGAGGCAAGTGGGGAGGCGCACATTCTATATTGCCTTTATAAAGGGATAGAGATCTCCCGTTTTCACCCACACCCTCTTCCTCTTTTGCTCATCCGTTCTCGCACCCTTGAGCTCCAGCTCCCAAGTTCTCATCTTCTCCGTAGGATCGCATCATGTTCGGAGCGGGAGGCAAGGGGATGGCCTCCTCTGTCACAGAGGAGAACGTCACCAAGCTTCGGGAAGCCGGATACCTGGCCGAGAATATCGCACACAGGCTTCCAACAGAGGGACAGATTACCCCCACTCCGAAGTCTCAGGAGAGAGTAGTTTTCTCCCTCATTTCGTCCGCGGAATAGGATTTCCACTCCACCCGTTTGTCCGCGGGCTTATGTACTACTATGGGCTAGATTTTCACGATCTGGCCCCGAATTTCATCCTCAACATCTCGGCGTTCATCGTCATGTGCGAGGCATTCCTCCGCATCAAGCCCCACTTTGGCCTGTGGTTGAAGATCTTCTGCGTGAAGCCAAAGATCGTGAGCGGCCAACAGGCGGAGTGCGGAGGTGCCATGGTGGGCAAAATGCCCAACGTCACATGGCTCGACGGCTCCTTCGTGGAGACCATAAAGGGGTGGCAATCAGGGTGGTTCTACATCACCGAGCCGCACGACGCCAACTGGGTGGCGGCCGCCAAATTCAGATCCAGAATCCCCACGTGGCTCACTTCTTGGGAGAAGAAGGGCCTGGCCTGGGGCGAACCCACAGAGCTGGCCGGACTCGAGACCTTCATCCGAAGTATGAGGGACAAGAAGATCAAGCTTGTCAACGTGGTCCAGATCATGCTCATTCGCCGGATTCTCCCATGTCAAAGACGGGCATTTGACATGTCGGAGTTCGACCCGGCCGAACACCAGATGCTTCTAGAGCTCTTCGGCACAATGCACAAAGAAATCTGGAAGGTGTTGTTCAAGACCGGTGAAGTTCCTCCTCCCCTTTCCGAGGACCGGGGGCTCAGCGCAAGCCGCCTCGCCAATCAGATAAGTCCTCAGGTTATTTTTAAGATATTTACTTCCTGGTAATGTTCATGGGAGGATTCTTAGGTCACTATACTGACCGAATAGGATTCGGTGGAGACGGCGGAGCGGTTTAACTGTCCGGCTCCATTGCCTGAGGACCCAGTGAGCGCACTCCTAGAGGAGATGCTGGTTCCGGCGCCTTACAAGGTGCTGGAGAAAAAGGCCAAAAAGAAGGCCGTACGGGTCTCCGGCACGAAGTCGTACTAGACGCCTCGCCAGGAGATGATGAGGAGCGCTCCTCCCACGAAGGGGAGGAGAGGAAGAAGAAGAAGGCCGCCTCAACTGAGGGGGCCGAAGGGTCCAAGAGGGTGGCCACGGGGACCAGAAAAGGTCCCCGGCGCAAGGCCGTGATAGAATCATCATCCGAAGACGACGAGGAAGATTCTCCCCCCGAAAACGGGGGAGAACATGAAGAAATGCCTCCTCCCCTAGCTAGGAAGGAGAAGAAAAGGAAGGCCTCCCTGTCAGGGGAGGCCGGGACGCCGAAGAAGGGAAAAGCATCCCTTCCCGATCACTCCACTACCGCCGCTTTCAGCGATGAGGAGTGGCTGCCCAGGGGCAAGCCCCGGGCGAGGTCGTAAGTATCCGCATTCCATAATTCTTTCTGTGCGACTTTGACCTCATGGTTTATAATGACGCCGGACATGTTTATGCAGTCTGGCCGGGTCCGATCTCGAGGAGTCCTCTTCGGAGGAGTCTCTAAACGCGTCGGAGATGAATTCGCTCCCGACGGCAACCTCCCCACGACCCGTGGATGACACCGAAGTGTTGTCCTAGAGGATGCAAGTGCAGGAGGCGATGGCTCCGGGGATGTCCCAAGGCAAGATCTCGGGCGCCGGACACATGGGGGATGAGATCCCCATGAATTATGCTAATGGGAGCCACAGCAAGTCTGGCTCCCAGCCGGTTACTGCGCCAGAGCCTACAAAGGATCTGGATTCCAGTAAGCAGTCCCCCGTGAAGGAGGGCGAGCCGGCCGTGCCAATGACCTCCGCCCAGTCGGAGGCATCAGATAATTTGTTGGAAGTGCTTCGAGGCGCTTCCATCGAGGATGAACACCGTACACTTATGGGTACGGTGATTGAGAAGGTTCGGTCCTCCAAGGGCGGTTTGACCGAAGCCTGCACCAGCCTGCTAACAGGCTTTGAGGTAAAGAAAGTGTGAGAAAATATCACCCAATAGACAGTAGCCCCTGATACTCTGGTTGGTTTTCGGAAAGAATAGCCAAACGGAGGGTCAACTAAAAAACCACAGGAAGCTAATGGTATTTGTCTGAATGAATCAAACAGGCACTGCTGCTGACCGCCGCTGCGTGCACGACTGAGGTTGCCGGACTCAAGTGCGAACTGGGGCAGGCCGAAGAAGAGCTCGGCCTCATGAAGAAGCAGCTCGAGGCAAACAAAGGTAAGAGAAACCCCGTCCATATGTCGTATAGAGGATAAGAAGTGGGTGATGCTAACAAAAAACATCATGGCTTTTGATAGGGACCGCGACCGAAGTGGCGGCCCTGAAGGAAGCGCTGTCCGTGGTCGAAGCCAAGGCGGATACGGAGTGCACCGAGCGAGAGAAGCAAGATGCTTGGGTGGGGGAGGTACAGTAGGAGCTCCAGGAGCTCGGCAAGAAGTTCGGCTCCCTGGAGCATGACTAGAAGACGCAGTCGTCTGAGCTTGCAAAGGCCCTCCAGAGCGCGGCCGACGCCAAGGCCGAAGCCCAAAAGGCCCTCTAGGAAATCCAGGTGGCCAAGAAGATAGCGGAGGGCAAGGCATTCTTTATGCAAAGCAAGCATGTGGAGGATTCATTTCTTTTACTTACACGAATCTGGAGCTCTCTAGGAGCATTCGTAGATCTGCCACACAACATTTCGGATGCCACGGAGTTCTATCGCGCTGAAGAGGGGAGCTCTACGGAGAAGCTGTTCTGGTCCCAATATACTGGGACCGAACACCCTATGCCTCTGAGTGACCAACTGAAGCAGCTAGTCGAACTCCACAATGCGGCCGAATAGGCCATGAAGGACCTCATAGTCTGGATATGGCCTGGCGAGCCCCTGCCTGGCAGCTACTTTGGCCTGGTGAAGCGGATGGTGCATGCCTGTCCATGGCAAGAAGTTATCAAGCAGTCCGTATGTATTGAGGGTGCCCGACGGGCCTTTGCCTGCGCGAAGGTGCATTGGGGGAAAACTGGATGCTGAGAAGCTCGGGAAGGATGGACCCCCGAAGGGCAAGGAGCATCGCTACCCCGAGATGTATTATAGTGGCGTTATGAAAGGCGCTCGGCTTGTGGCGAATGAATGTCCTAAGAACATTATTTTCGAGTAATGTACTCATGTCTTCTGTGTAATATGAATACGAGTTTGATTGTGCTATATAACGCTTTGTTTGATTTAAAATATTACCTTCTCTGTGGCCCTTTATCAAAACCTGAAAGTAGGCCAGTCGTCGGCTTGCACCCCCTTGTAACTAGTACTGGGGGTGTTCATGGAAAACCTAAACACTCTTTATCCAACTTCTTGGTCCTTTAAGGAGGTGTTTAGCGCAGCGAACCAGGCAATCGGACTATTTGGCTTTGTAACTCTCACTTGGCCATAGAAGTCTATAATTTTAAATTTCGGCGAAGCCCCTAGTATTCGGAAAGCCGAATTGGGGCATTATACACGCCTAAATCGGGCAAGGCCGATTCCTCACCATAAGCGGAAAAAATCTTTAGGGATTTTACTACCTCACGAACAGCGACCAGCTCTTGCCGCATCATGACGGTCAGTTTTTGGCTTTCTCTACTAAGGTGCTCGTCCGGAAGAACCGGGCCACAATCGCAGTAGTTCTCCCTGCGCTACCTTAGCCGATATAACGGAACGTAAGGTACCAAAACAAGGGAGCCGGGCTAACCCAACTATTGACCCAAGACATGATTCGGAGTTGATGCATATAATGCTATAAGTTCGGGGTGCCGCACTGTTGAAAGTGTTCAGACTTTTCTTGCCATTTTATGGGGCTTGATAAGAAGCCCCTGGCAAACTGACCATACCAAAGTGTACGGAAGCAAATATTGAATAAATATTCAACGGAAAATATAAGGATAGTAATAAGAAGCTGACGCTATGTACTACTTCCGAGTTGTTTGGACAATACGGCAAAACGTAGGTGTACAATTGATGCATTAAGCAGAAAAATAGGACTATTTGACATATCCTATCCAAGGGCAGGCTACATGCGTGTATGTAAGGAGAGGTATAACGATCATTGGAGAAGACCACCTGAGTATTCCCTTGCGTGTGATGCCTCTGTGCCTCCTTGGTGTACCTTCTGTGATGAGTCCGGTTATCCGATCTCTCTGAAGGGGCTGCCCGAAAGTGGGGTCCTGAAAAAAGAAAAAGGTATGCGGGCCTCATGGCGGCTTAACCGCACTCTGGCCACATTGTTGTCCTGCCTCCACCTATGCCCATGGTATCTTCAGCGCGTAATTATGTACGCGTGGCACTAACGCCGCTTGAATGGGGCTGAGGTGGAGGCCGGGTTGCTAATCGAGCTCCTGGCGTGCCTGGCGGTCCTGTTGCAGGGTACTCCGAACTCGTTTGACAGTGTTCGGGGATGTCGTTGCCGAATTGGCTGTTTGTCGAAGGAGGCTGCTTTGTACTTCTGCCGTGAGGGCCACAATATGCTCTTCCGTACGGAGGGAGCGGTATGTGTTTCCATTGACTGTTATGACCCCGCGAGGTCCTGGCATCTTGATCTTGATGTATGAATAGTGCGGTACCGCATTGAAACGGGCGAACGCAGTTCGTCCAAGTAGTGCATGATAGCCACTACGGAAAGGGACGATATCGAAGATTAACTCCTCGCTTCGGAAGTTATCCGGAGATCCGAAGACCACTTCTAGTGTTATTGAGCCCGTGCAACGGGCCTCTACCCCTGGAATTACACCTTTGAAGGCGGTTTTGGTGGGTTTGATCCATGACGGATCGATGCCCATTTTGCACACTGTGTCTTGATAAAGCAGGTTCAGGCTGCTGCCACCGTCCATGAGGACTCGCGTGAGGTGGAATCCGTCGATGATTGGTTCAAGGACCAATGCGGCTGAGCCGCCGTGACGGATGCTAGTTGGATGGTCCCTACGATCAAAGCTGATCGGGCAAGATGACCATGGGTTGAATTTTGGGGCGACGGGCTCCATCGCATAGATGTCCCTAAGTGCACGCTTTCGCTCCCATTTGGGGATGTGAGTGGCATAGATCATATTCACCGTTTTGACCTGGGGGGGGGAATTTCTTCTGTCCTCCAGTGTTCGGACGCCGGGGCTCCTCGCCATCATCGCTGTGCAGCCCCTTGTCCTAGTTCTCGTCATTTATCTTGCCGGCCTGTTTGAACACCCAGCAATCTCTGTTAGTGTGATTGGCTGGTTTATCGGGGGTGCTGTAAATCTGGCACGAGCGGTCGAGTATGCGGTCCAGACTGGACGATCCCGGGTTGTTTCTTTTGAACGGCTCTTCCACTGGCCGGATTTGGAGTTGCTGAATCCGGCATTGACTGTCGTATCCTCCGCATTGTCGCCGTTGTTTCGACGCTTGTGTCTGTTGCGCCGTGGCTTTCCGTTACTGTCACGGGTATCTGAGGTGCCAGGGTTTCCTGGCACTGTGTTGCTGCGAGCCAGCCAACTGTCCTCACCTGTGCAAAAGCGGGTCATTAGTGTCGTGAGTGCCGCCATGGTCTTCGGTTTTTCTTGGCCGAGGTTTCGGGCAAGCCACTCGTCACGGATATTATGCTTAAAGGCCGCTAGGGCCTCGGCGCCCGGACAATCGACAATTTGGTTCTTTTTAGTTAGGAACCGAGTCCAAAATTTCCTGGCTGACTCTCCAGGATGTTGGGTGATGTGACTTAAGTCATCAGCATCCGGTGGTCGCACATAGGTACCTTGGAAGTTATCGAGGAATGCGTCCTCAAGGTTTTCCCAACTCCCAATAGAGTTTGCTGGCAGGCTATTCAGCCAGTGTCTGGCTGGCCCTTCAAGCTTGAGTGGGAGGTAATTGATGGCATGTAGGTCATCACCGCGGGCCATATGAATGTGGAGAAGAAAATCCTCGATCCACACCGCGGGGTCTGTTGTGCCATCGTATGACTCGATGTTGACGGGTTTAAACCCTTCTGGGAATTCATGTCCGATTACTTCGTCAGTGAAGTAGAGGGGGTGTGCGGCGCCTCTGTGTCGGGCTATGTTGCGGCGTAGTTCGATTAGGTCTGGTCGGCAATGTCCGGCCCGGCCGAATTGATCACTTTTGTATCCGGCGTGATGATCGGTGTCCTGAGCTGTGGCGCGCCCTCGTGATTCGTAGATCGATCTTGGTTGTCCTGCATTGTTTTCCAGTATATCTCGCAGGTCCTGCGTATTGCCCCGGGCCGTGGTGAACCGGCGTGGGGGTGCGGGATGGTGTCCGGCCTGACATGCCATTTTATCCCGGCCACGTGGTGGTCGGTCAGCCTCATCTTGTGCTGGAAGTTCAGGCTCTTCGGCCTTTTCTTCTAGCGGTTTATGCTTTGGGTATCCCCTGCATGGGGGTTCGAGTCTGTATTCTTCGGCCGCCAGGACTTTGGTTCATCTATCTGCGAGCAGATCTTGGTCCGCTTGGAGCTGCTGCTGCTTCTTTTTCAGGCTTCTTGCAGTGGCTATAAGCCTGCGCTTGAAGCGCTCCTGCTCTATGGGATCCTCTGGTATGCTGAATTCGTCGTCACCGAGGCTCACCTCGTCTTCGGAGGGAGGCATATAGTTATCATCCTCCAAGTATCCGTCTGTCGCCTGTTCGTCTGGGCTAGCCTGCCCATGTTCCTGTTCGGCTTGCTCAAAGGTGGGTTGATCAGGATCATACTCCTCTTCGGCGCCATCTGGATTTTCTTCTCCAGTGCCGGTATTGTTGTGGCGAGGCTTGGAGCGGCGCCGATGACACCCATGTTTTGCTTTCTTCCCCGAGGGGTTATCTCCCGTTGCCTCATCGCCATTGTTTTCTTTGGGAGTATCCACCATATATATATATATCATATGAAGAGGTGGCAGTCTAGCGCCCTGTGGGCGGTGGTTCCTGTTCTTCTCCCGCATTGTCGTCTATACCGTCGATGTCTTCAGTGTCGAAGTTAAGCACGTCGGTCAAATCGTCGATCGTGGCTATTAAGTGGGTGGTGGGTGGGTAACGAATTTCTTCGTCGCCAGCTTCCCACTCGAGCCGGACATGGTTCGGCCAGGAGTCTCCTGACAAAGAGAGAGACTTTAATGAATTCAGCATGTCTCCAAAGGGTGAGTGCTAAAAGATATCCGCGGCAGCAAACTCCATGACTGGAGCCCAATTAGATTCGATGGGCACGGATGCGCGCGGTCCGGAACACACTACCGGAGATGAGTCCGGGGGTCCGGAAGTACAGATTTCCCGAGGAGAGGAGTCCGTGTTCGGCTCCAATGCCGATGAGAATGCGGCCTCTGGGGCGGGGTCCATCCACCCGTCCTCGGGAGGCACAGCCTGATCTGGAACGAAGTCCGGAGCTGAAGCAGGTGCGATGTTCCAAATACTGTCCTACTGCAGATCTAGGTCATGCTCGTTGTGATTGTTCGGCGCACCTGACACGGGTCCGAGTCTATCGAAGATCAAGTCTCCACGGATGTCGGCGGTGTAGTTTAGGTTTCCGAACCTAACCTGATGGCCAGGGGCGTAGCTATCGATCTGCTCCAGATGGCCAAGCGAGTTGGCCCGCAGTGCGAAGCCGCCGAACACAAAGATCTGTCCGGGGAGAAAAGCCTCACCCAGCGCAGCGTGGTTGAAGGTTGGAGAAGCCATCTAGCCTTGCAGCGACGACACAGAGGAACTCTCGATGAAAGCACCAATGTCGGTGTCAAAACTGGTGAATCTCGGGTAGGGGGTCCCGAACTGTGCGTCTAAGACTAATGGTAATAGGAGGCCGGGGACACGATGTTTACCCAGGTTCGGGCCCTCTCGATGGAGGTAAAACCCTACTTCCTGCTTGATTGATCTTGATGATATGAGTATTACAAGAGTTGATCTACCACGAGATCAGAGAGGCTAAACCCTAGAAGCTAGCCTATGTTATGATTGTGATTGTCCCCTACGGACTAAACCCTCCGGTTTATATAGACACTGGAGGGGGCTAGGGTTACACAGAGTCGGTTTACAGAGGAGGAGATCTACATCCGAATCGCCAAGCTTGCCTTCCATGCCAAGGAGAGTCCCATCCGGACACGGGACGAAGTCTTGTGTCTTGTATCTTCATAGTCCAATAGTCCGGCCAAAGCATATAGTCCGGCTGTCCGAATACCCCCTTATCCAGGACTCCCTCACCCAGCGCCCCCAGGAAGTGCTACCCCTCCCCTGCCGGGTCCGCCGCCCGCAGGCTCCGTTCGGCTTCTGCGGGTTTGGAGCCATGTGGTTCATGCTGGATCGACCGGTAGCGTCACTCGACCTGGCTTCTCAGTCCCGTTCCCCTCGGTGGCGGCGCCAGTTTAGGTGGATGCCTGTTTCATGGAGACTGGCCTGGATATCCAAACCTTGGAGATGGAGCTTTCCCGCGTCGTCATAGTGACCATGGTTGGCTCAAGGCAGGCCGCGAACCTGGCTTCGGCGGCCGCGGTCCTCAGGGACGAATTCGAGGTAGAGCCTTGATGTCTACTATGCAGATTTATTCTTGTAGATTGTGTTGGGCCTCCAAGCGTAGAGTTTTGTAGGACAGTAGCAATTTTCTCTCAAGTGGTTGACCTAAGGTTTATCAATCCATGGGAGGCATAGGATGAAGATAGTCTCTGTCAAGCAACCATGCAATCAAATACAAGAAATCTCTTGTGTCCCCAACACACCCAATACAATGGAAAATTGTATAGGTGCACTAGTTTGGCGAAGAGATGGTGATAAAAGTGTAGTAATGATAGTAGATATTGATTTTTGTAGTGCGAACAATAAAAAACAGCAAGGTAGTAAATAGTAAAACGGAGCACAAACGATATTGCAATGATGGAAAATGAGGCCTAGGGTGCATACTTTCACTAGTGCAATCTCTCAACAATGCTAACATAGTTGGATCATATGATTATCCCTCAAAGTGCAATAAATAATCACTCCTGAGTTCTTATTAGCAGAGAACAAAAGATAGAAATTGTTTGTAGGGTACGAAACCACCTCAAAGCTATTCTTTCTGATCAATCTAGCCTAGACTTCGTACTAAAATAACACAAAGTATTCTTTCTGATCAATCTAACCAAGAGTTTGTACTAAAATAACACCATATGACACACATCAACCAACTCTAATGTCACCTAGATACTCCAATGTCACCACAAGTATCTGTGAGTTAATTCTATGATATGCATCAAACAACTTCATGATCATAATATTCAATCCACACAAAGAACTACAAGGAGACCTCAAAGTTTCTATTAGAGAAAAGATAATAAAAACGTGCATCAACCCCTATGCATAGATTACCCCAATGTCGCCTCGAGAATCCGCAAGTTGAGTGCCATAACATACATAAAGTGAATCAATATGATACCCCATTGTCACCTCAAGTATTCGTACCACAAGACATACATCATGTGTTCTCAGATCTGAACATTCAATCCAACTAGACAAAACTTCAAAGGGTAAAGATTTAATTCATCACAACAATAGTAGAGAGGGTATAAACTTCATATGATCCATCTATGTTAACAAAGCCCATGATATATGAAGATCGTGACATCTCAAGGTCACGAGAGAGAGAGAGAGAGAGAGAGAGAGAGAGAGAGAGAGATTAAACACATAGCTACTGCTACAAACCCTCAGCCCCGAGGGTGGACTACACCCTCCTCATCGTGGTGGCCGCTGGGATGATGAACACTACAAAAAAATACAGTTCCGTGATGATACGTGTTTGTCATAGTAGGTTACATTTTCTGTCATGCATGTACATCCATGACGATTTTATGACAGAATCAAGATAGTCATACTTGTGCTGTCGTAGAAGTGTTCCATGACATTACCAAAATTATCATCACGGAAGTGTCCATTTCCATGACGATAAATCGCGTGTCACAGAAGTGCTTTCGTCAAGGGTGCCGACACGTGGCATCCACCATAACAGAATGCCATTAAGCTATCGGTTCCGGTTTTGGATCCAATAACCCGTTAATAGCCCCGACCAATGGGAATTCTCCATGTGTAAAATCATCATTGGCTGGAGGAAACACGGGTTGGCTCACCGTTGGGACAGATGTCATCCACTCATTGGACAGGAGACGCCTATGATACGTCGACACGTGGCATGGCCCAACAGAGGCCCATTCCTGTGAAAAGGCTGGCCCGTTTGACTTGGTCAAAAGGTGGCGGGCCGGCCCATGGAAAGCCTGTTAACGGCCTATTCGCATATAGCCCATTTACAACCCGCTAACCCAGGGCCCATTACGACCTATCCGAATTAGGCCCAGTAACGTCATCTGGGCCGTCCAATATGATTCCAGCCCGTTTTAACTTTTGGCCCATGTATAGCCCATGACGTCTTTCGGCCCATATGAGGCCCTTCATAACTGTTGGCCCATTAATGGCCCATGGTGAAACTGGCCCGCAATGAACAATGTATCACTTTATACCCATTAACGGCCCATGGTGAAGCTGGCCCATAATGAACAGTGTATCACTTTATACCCATTGACAACCCGTCATTCTGTTGGGCCATTTCCAGCCCATGTTATCTTTTGGACTTCTCAGGGCCCATTTATTCTTGGGCTCATTTCCAGCATTTGTTTACTTATGGCCCGTTACTGTCATTTTCTGCTTGTGGGCCAAATTCAGCCCGAGGTTACAGTCGGCCCGTTTGTGGCCCGTTAATACGTTGGGCCGTTTTCATAGCATCATCAAATACGCCGATCAACGACGACCCGTTATGGTTGGCCCATGAATGGATGATTCCAACTCTAGCCCATTTACGGCCATAATGCGGTCTGTTATTGGCCCATGTTTGGCCAACCGATGATACAGCTCGTAGAAGGCCCATTGTGTCTACGACCCGTATAAGGCCCATTGTTTCTACGACCTGTAGAAGGCCCATTGTTTCTACGGCCTGTAGGAGGGAAACGGTAACTACAGTAAATATGTAGCCCATGGTTATTGTGGCCTAGTTTTAAAAAATAGGTTATTGCGGCCACTAGCAAACCGCGGAAAAAGAACTGCACTGACTACAAGCAAAGAAATAAACAAGACAATAAGGAAATAAATAAGCAAGCAACTTACTCTAGGCTACGGCCATTACACATATTACTTCCATTGGGCATCAAAGTTCGCCACCAGTGCAAATATAGGGAACACAACAGCATATAAACGCCTCAGCAAAACAAGTCTAGAACTGAAACTGCTTTAGAAGAGCTCAAGAAACAATATCCTGGGTACCCATAATGCTGGCAAGATGCTTAGCAAGCTTATTAACTTTCTCTTGTTTGGCGCTTAAATCCTCTAACACTTGTAGTTGCACCAGAAAGTATGCATCTGAATTCTGTAGGGACTTCCCCAGTCCTTCGGCTTCCTGTCGCATAACATCTGATCGATATCTTTCAACTTGAAGTTGAGACTCAAGAAGCCGAACTGATTCAGGCAATGAGTTCGAAGAGCTGGTGCCAGCAGTAGTAGCCAGTAACTCAAACACTACATCAAGACAGGACTTTGGGGTTGTCTCAGTGTCTTCAGTATAGTTTTTATCAACTTTCTTGGAGACCAACAGGGATATCTCACTATCTTGAACCTTATCTGCATTACTTCCTTTACCATTGCATAACGGGGTACTCTTCTCCAATATTTTATCCGTGTTCTAAAAGGGAAACAAACAAACACGTCACAGGTTTACAATGTAGTATATGAAAGATCGTAGCTAGTATGAATTGGAAGAACGATCATACCGAACCCAGGATCCTACAACTATTCTTCCTTCGTTCAAGACTCAGTTTTCTCGCGGGTTGAATGAGTGAGCCTTGGCCATACATACTGAGATTCAACAGTCAACTTTGGAGTCGGGTAGTTGGATATGAGCACATTCAAATTGGAATTCTTCTTCTCCCAGATCTAATAGCTCATTTTGGTAAACCAGTTCAGTAGTAAGGTGGACAAGATAACAACATGAAACAAACATATATTTATGTAGTATGGTCACTGTATGTTCTATATCATTCTAGTTTATGTTGTCAAATCAAGATAGATATAGTTCGAATCATATCTATTTAAGACAAAGCAACATAGACAGAATATAAGTGTGGGAAACTACACAACAATAACAACACTTGTAATGTGCATGGCATGAGAACATAACTGTTTATTCAATTGAAACTGAAATCAACATAGAGCAAGTTACACTAGCAAACACGTTAAAGAAACAGGTTTAAAACATATCTGTTGTGCCATTGGAGTTTCAATTGCATCCTTCAAATTTGAAATTAGTTGGTATGAGTAAATACAGTGATGCAAGAGCAAAGTAGTATGAACCATAGCTACGGAACCTTACCTGAGAACAATTCTTCTTCTGCTTTAAGCGTTGACTTGGGGTTCAGAGTGGTGGTCCTCGTGCTTTGGGCACTATAGTTGCGTTACTAACTGCTCGTGTTTGGGTGCTCTGTGGTGGAGACGGTGTTGTGTCAACAAGTACTGAGTTACTATCTGCTGGGGTTGGGGTTAGAAGGGGTTTAGCTAGTTCTCTGTCCAACTGGGTAGGGGTACGGTCTGCTTGAGTCTGGGTTATGTGTGGTGTGGCTGGTTCTTGGGAAAGTACAAGTACAACCATGGTTCTATATGCATCGACAGGTAGCACGATCTTTTCTGAAGACCGTGTTTTACTCCCATAGATACTGCCATCACCCTCTCCAATTGAAATGGCTGATAAACAAGAAAAGTAATTGCATGTATAGACATTGTAAGATAGACAGGTCCAATGGATAGTAGGGAAGAAAACAGGGCATGAAATAATTCACATTTATGTTGTCTAACGAAATAGAATAGCAGGACATAATTTCACATATATGATGGCTAATTAAACAGGATAGCATGACACAATTTCACATGTATGATGGCTAACTAAATAGGATAGAATGACTTACTTCAAAATATGATGACTATGTAAACATGATGACATGATATAACTATACGATGTATCTATTAAAGTGGTTGGCATGCCATAAATCACAAACATGCCGTCGATGGAAACATGATGGCATGATATAATTCACGGATAGAATGACATAATTTAAAATATGATGACTATGTAAATTGGATGAGATGATATAACTATATTATGTCTTTGGAAAATGGGTTGGCATGCCATAATTTAGATACATGTTGTCTATGTAAACATCATGGCACGATATAATTCAAATATATGATTTATATACTAAGGAAGTGAGCAGAGGGCAATCGCATATATGATGTGTCAGCTAAGGAGATTGCATTCAATATTGTGCATATGATGTAAAAACTAAGCACTGCAATACAACATATGCATGATATGAGTAATATAACCCTGCCAAGTTTGAGCATACACCTCAGGGGGATAATAGGACTGGTCATCTGCCTCTGAATCCTCCTTTGAAGAGCTATCTGTAACCAGCAAGACATGCGCTTTGTCAGACAGCATTATCTGCTCTGAAGACCTTGTTTCCACTCTAGATTTTTCCATGACCGTGCCGAATGGCTGATGCACAAGAAGAGTAATTGAATGTACTAAAATTGTTGACAAATTTAACATGTAATAAAAAATGATGGCATGATATAATTCACATATAAGATGACTGGCTAACCAGGGTGGCATTGCAAAATTCACATATATGATGCCTGGCTAAACAAGATGGCATTGCATGATTCACATATACGATAAAGAAACTAAACAGGCGGCATTGACACAAAGCATGTCTAAACTAAGCAGATGACATCTTTGATGTATATAGTAAGCAATGCAAGGCACCATATGCATGATATTACCAACATCAGCATGCCAAGTTAGAGCGAAGACCTCATGGGGTAAATAGGAGTGGTCTTCTCCTTCTGAATCCCCCTCAGCACATTTATCTTCCTCTTGATTACGATCCGAAATGGGTGGATGGGGTGCTGCCTTTGCGCCCACCATGGAGCGACGTCTGCATGAAATTTTATTGCCACACAAGGCTCATCTCTTTTGCTCTACATGATCAGTTCCATTGTGTACAATAACTGGCATGCATAGGAATAAAACATAGTGAGATTATGTAAGGAGTGCATGCACAAATCCAGAGTGATGGTAGCAAACTGTGGATAGACCCAAAACCAATGATAGCAGGCAGATAATAGCTTTAGTTAAAAAATACAGATAATGGCTCCTTTAATGTTGGTTTGCACCCAACATGAAACTCATAGTAGACACCCGAGATTAACCTGATAGTAGACAGATAGTACTGATTGCTGCCCCAATATGTACCCCACAACCATTTAAAAACTCAAGTTTCAGCATTAGGTTGGACCTGACTCAGAGTCTAATAGGTGAACACGATGATAATGTAGCATGTCATCATACGAAGCGATGCATAACGTAAGTAGACACGAAAGAGTGCGACCTCTCTTGCGGACCCTGATAACCCACAAGTGTAGGGGATCAATTGTAGCCTCTTTCGATAAGTGAGAGTGTCGAACCCAACGAGGAGCTAAAGGTAGAACAAATATTCCCTCAAGTTCTATCGACCACCGATACAACTCTACGCACGCTTAGCATTCGCTTTACCTAGAACAAGTATGAAACTAGAAGTACTTTGTAGGTGTTGTTGGATAGACTTGCAAGATAATAAAGAATACGTAAATAAAAGCTAGGGGCTGTTTAGATAAAGACACAACTAAGTTAGTTTTAGTAGAGAGCTTTTTGTCATGAGAAAGTTATTTGTCCCTAGGCAATCGATAACTAGACCGGTAATCACTATTGCAATTTTATTTGAGGAAGAGGCATAAGCTAACATACTTTCTCTTCTTGGATCATATGCACTTATGATTGGAACTCTAGCAAGCATCCGCAACTACTAAAGATCATTAAGGTAAAACCCAACCATAGCATTAAAGCATCAAGTCCCCTTTATCCCATACGCCACAACCCCCTTACTCGGGTTTATGCTTCTATCACTCAAGCAACCCACTATAAGCAAATCATGAACATATTGCAACACCCTACAGCGGGAATCCCTCACGCTTACGCGACACGGAAGGAACAATAGGACAGCACCAATAATAAAACATGCAACTCAAACCAATCACGATCATCAATTAACCCATAGCACAAAACAGAACTACTCAAACATCATAGGATAGCCATACATCATTGGGAAATAATAAATAGCATTGAGCACCATGTTTAAGTAGAGATTATAGCGGGTGAAAGAGAGGTTACATAGCTGCATAGAGGGGGGAGGAGTTGGTGATGAGGGCGGTGAAGTTGTTCGTGTAGATCACGGTGATGATGATGGCCCCCGGCGGTGTTTCGGCGCCACCGGAAGCAAGGGGGAGAGAGCCCCCCTTCTTCTTCTTCTTCCTTGACCTTCTCCCTAGATGGGAGAAGGGTTTCCCCTCTGGTCCTTGGCTCCCATGACTTGGGAGGGGCGAGAGGCCCTCCGAGATTGGATTTGTCTCTCTGTCTCTCTCTGTTTCTGCGTTCCCTTGTTCTACCCTTTCACCGTTTCTTATATATCCGGAGATCCGTAACTCCGATTGGATTGAAACCTTCGCCCAGATTTTTATCCGAAAATTAGCTCTCTTGCGGCAAAAGAAGAGCGTCAACCGCCTTACGGGGTGCCCACGAGGGTCAGGGGCGCGCCCCTGCCTCGTGGCCCCCTCGGGCACCGTCTCGCGTTGATTCTTCTTCCCAAATATCACAAATATTCCAAAAATATTCTCCGTCCATTTTTATCCCGTTTGGACTCCGTTTGATATTGGGTTTCTGCAAAACATAAAACATGCAACAAATAGGAACTGGCACTGGGCACTGGATTAATATGTTGGTCGCAAAAATAGTATTAAAAAGTTGCCAAAAAGTATATGAAAGTTGAATAATATTGGCGTGGAACAATCAAAAATTATAGATACAACGGAGACGTATCAGCATCCCCAAGCTTAATTCCTACTCGTCCTCGAGTAGGTAAATGATAAAAAGATAATTTTTGATGTGGAATGCTACCTAGCATAATCTTGATCATATATCTAATCATGGCATGAATATTAATACACGAGTGATTGAAAGCAATAGTCTATCATTTGACATAAAAGCGATAATACTTCAAGCATACCAACCAAGCAATTATGTCTTATCGAAATAACATAGCCAAAGAAAGCTTATCCCTACAAAATCATATAGTTTGGCCATGCTTCATTTTCGTCACACAAAATGCTCCCATCATGCACAACCCTGATGACGAGCCGAGAAATTGGTTCATACTTTTTAACGCGCTTCAGCCTTTTCAACCCTCACGCAATACATGAGCGCAAGCCATGGATATAGCACTATAGGTGGAGTAGCATATGATGGTGGAGGTTTATGTGGAGAGGACAAAAAGGGAGAAAGTCTCTCATCGATGCGGCTAATCAATGGTCTATGGATATGCCCATCAATTGGTGTCAATGCGAGGAGTAGGGATTGCCATGCAACGAATGCACTAAGAGCTATAAGTGTATGAAAGCTCAAACTAGAAACTAAGTGGGTGTGCATCCAACTTTCTTGCTCATGAAGACCTCGGGCATTTGAGGAAGCCCATCATCGGAATATACAAGCCAAGTTCTATAATGAAAATTCCCACTAGTATATGAAAGTGATAACTCAAGAGACTCTGTATGAAGAACATGGTGCTACTCTGAAGCACAAGTGTGGTAAAAGGATAGTAACATTGCCCCTTCTCTCTTTTTCTCTCATTTTTTTATTTTCTCTTTTTTAGGTGGGATTCTTTGGCCTCTTTTTTTATTTGGGCTTCTTTGGCCTCTTTTATTTTTCATAAAGTCCGGAGTCTCATCCCGACTTGTGGGGGAATCATAGTCTCCATAATCCTTTCCTCACTGGGCAATGCTCTAATAATGATGATCATCACACTTCTATTTACTTACAACTCAATATTACAACTCGATATCTAGAACAAACATATGACTCTATATGAATGCCTCCGGCGGTGTACCGGGATGTGCAATGATCTAGCGTAGCGATGACATCAAAAAATGGACAAGCCATGAAAACATCATGCTAGCTATCTTACGATCATGCAAAGCAATATGACAATAAATGCTCAAGTCACGTATATGATGATGATGGAAGTTGCATGTCAATATATCTCGGAATGGCTATGGAAATGCCATAATAGGTAGGTATGGTGGCTGTTTTGAGGAAGATATAAGGAGGCTTATGTGTGATAGAGCGTATCATATCACGGGGTTTGGATGCACCGGCGAAGTTTGCACCAACTCTCGAGGTGAGAAAGGGCAATGCACGGTACCGAAGCGGCTAGCAATGATGGAAGGGTGAGAGTGCGTATAATCCATGGACTCACATTAGTCATAAAGAACTCATATACTTATTGCAAAAGTTTATTAGCCCTCGAAGCAAAGTACTACTACGCATGCCCCTAGAGGGATAGATTGGTAGGAAAAGACCATCGCTCGTCCCCGACTGCCACTCATAAGGAAGACAATCAAAGAAACACCCCATGCTTCAAATTTGTCACACAACGGTTACCATACGTGCATGCTACGGGACTTGCAAACCTCAACACAAGTAATTCTCAATTTCACAATTACCCAACTAGCACGACTCTAATATCACCACCTTTATATCGCAAAACTATTGCAAGGAATCAAACATATCATATTCAGTGATCTACAAGTTTTATGTAGGATTTTATGACTAACCATGTGATTGACCAATTCCTGTCATCTCTCTAAATAGATATAAGTGAAGCAAGAGAGTTTAATTCTTTCTACAAAATATATGCCCGTGCTCTAACAAATATAAGTGAAGCAAAAGAGCATTATACAAATGGCGGTTTTCTATGTGAAGAGAAACAGGCAATCCAGACTTCAAAAGATATAAGTGAAGCACATGAAGCATTCTATAAAGCCATACTCAAAAGATTTAAGTGAGGTGCAATGAGAATTCTATAAATCAACCATGGACTATCTCCTACCAGCATGGTGCATAAAAGAAAAGTGAAAACTAAATGCAAAAGACGCTCCAAGACTTGCACATATCGCATGAACGAAATGAATCCGAAAACATACCGATACTTGTTTAAGAAAGAGGGGATGCCTTCCGGGGCATCCCCAAGCTTAAATGCTTGAGTCTCCTTGAATATTTACTTGGGGTGCCTTGGGCATCCCCAAGCTTGAGCTCTTGCCTCTCTTCCTTTTCCTCATATGGAGACCTCCTCGATCAAACACTTCATCCACACAAAACTTCAACAGAAAACTTGGTAAGATCCGTTAGTATAATAAATCAAATCACTACTCTAGGTACAGTTGAAAACCAATTCATATTTTGTTTTTGCATTGTGTCTACTGTAATATAGCTTTTCCATGGCTTAATCCGCTGATAGAAATTGACAGTTTTATCAAAACAAGTAAACTATGCATCAAAAACAGAATCTGTCAAAAATAGAATAGTCTGTAGCAATCTGAACATTCACCACACTTTTGGGAAAAAAATTCTATGAGAGCAGGTCTCATGGATTAGCAGGTGAGACCCATCCTGATGGATGACACGTGGCATTCACAAATCACAAAGCATTTACCCCACCCCCACCTGAAATCAGGGGGGGAGAGATTAGATACTTTGTGATTTGTGTACCCCAAATTTTTTACCAACATTAGGAAAAATAAACAATTTGTATAGCAAGACAGTGCAAAAAGAATCAGAACCTTTTGACGTTCCAGTAAAAAATGTAAAATCACGCACTACAGCCAAAGTTTCTGTCCTGCACCATACAAACTAACAAGCATTGTAAACATCCTAAAGGCAAACCTTGGCACATTATTTTTATAATAAAATGGAATTGTACAAGGGGATAAATATTTTTGTTGAAAAGTTTCTGTAATCAAGATTCACAAAGTTTCCATGAGCATGAACAAAGTTCAAGGAGCTCTCCCACTTCAACAATGCTTGTCTTTCTTACTTTCACTTTCCTTTTTGAAAAGTTGTGGGTTCCCCTCTTTATTTTTTGTTTGTTAGACTATATGAAAGCACACAACAGAAATAAATGACTCTCTAAAACTTCCAGGTTGTCTCCCTGGCAGCGCTTTCTTTAAAGCCATTAAGCTACACATATAGTGCTCAAGTAATGGGTCCACCCGGATCCCAAGGTATATCAAAGCCAATTTTAATTATCAATGATTTGTAATTTAACAGTGAGCACAAAGTAACATATATCATGCAACAACAAAGTCTAACTCTCTTCCTATGCATCGGCATGTCATAAAAGAACAATTCATGCACACATAGTAAAGGCCAATGCATAATATACATAGTTTCTTGCAATTTTATCATATTGGAAACATAGAGAGGTGGATATATAGTTCCTCTCTCATAATAATTGCAAGTAGGAGTAGCAAGCACATGCATATTATATCTATCAAAATCATCATGTGTAGTAGTAAAACGCAACCCATCAATATAATCCTTAATAAGAGCAAACTTCTCCGATATAGTGTAGTTTGGAGAATTCAAAAAGATAATAGGACTATCATGTGTGGGTGCAATAGGAACAATTTCATGTTTAACATAAGGAACTATAGCAAGTTCATCTCCATAAGGATAACTCATATTGGCATCTTGGCCACAAGCATAACAAGCGTCATCAAAAAGGGATATTTCAAGAGAATCAACGGTATCATAGCAATTATCATAGCAATCATCCTTCGGTAAGCACGAAGGGGAATTAAACAGTGTATGAGTTGAAGAGTTACTCTCATTAGAAGGTGGGCACGGGTAGCTAATCCGCTCTTCCTCCTTTTGTTCTTCGCTCTCCTCATCATCTTTTTCATCCAATGAGATCATAGTTTCATAAATTTCTTCTTCCATAGGCTCCTGCAAAATATTAGTCTCTTCTTGGACAGTGGAGGAGTCCTCAATATATAGTTTAACATAGGCATTAGAAGCATAATTATCATAATAATGTTTAAGTATGGCAAATTTTTTAGATTTGTAGAGAGCAGCATCATACTTTTCAATCAAAGAAGCAATTTCATAAGCACCCTTAAAAGCAACAAATTCTTCAATTTGTTGAACATCATAGTAATTTTAAACACCCTTAGCATACAAAGAGATGATTCCATTATCACTAAACTCACATTGGTAGGGAAGGTGTTTCTTAGGGTTTTCAGAACAACAAGTAACATCATATATTTCACATAAATTCCAAGCATAGCATTGCAAATGATGAATTTGATCCAGTAAAAGTTTCCCTTTTTCAGATATACGGTGTCGCACATAACAAGCATGCTCATCTAAAGATTTACCCTCAATAAGCTAGTTGGGGTTTCAGCATGAGCACAGAAGGATCGAAGATGATCCAAGTAAAAAGCTTCAGGAGTGTGATAGATTTTGAGTGGTTCTTCAACCAATGGTTCAGTAGGTACAACTATTTTTTTTGGTATTTTGCGTTTCCTACCCATAACTATAGATAGAAAAAAACTAAGAACAGCAAAAAGAAATTACTTAGTGATAAAGCAAACAAGCACACACACGAGAATATTCACCCCGTGCTATGACTCCCCGGCAACGGCGCCAGAAAAAGGTCTTGATAACCCACAAGTGTAGCGGATCAATTGTAGCCTCTTTCGATAAGTAAGAGTGTCGAACCCAACAAGGAGCTAAAGGTAGAACAAATATTCCCTCAAGTTCTATCGACCACCGATAAAACTCTATGCACGCTTAGCATTATCTTTACCCAGAACAATTATGAAACTAGAAGTACTTTGTAGGTGTTGTTGGATAGACTTGCAAGATAATAAAGAACACGTAAATAAAAGCTAGGGTTTGTTTAGATAAAGATACAACTAAGTTAGTTTTAGTAGAGACCTTTTTGTCATGATGTCCCTAGGCAATCAATAACTAGACCAGTGATCACTATTGCAATTTTATTTGAGGGAGAGGCATAAGCTAACATACTTTCTCTTCTTGGATCATATGCACTTATGATTGGAACTCTAGCAAGCATCCTCAACTACTAAAGATCATTAAGGTAAAACCCAACCATAGAATTAAAGCATCAAGTCCCCTTTATCCCATACGGCACAACCCCCTTACTTGGGTTTATGCTTCTATCACTCAAGCAACCCACTATAAGCGAATCATGAACATATTGCAACACCCTACAACGGGAATCCCTCACGCTTGCGTGACACGGAGGGCACAATAGGACAACACCAATAATAAAGCATGCAACTCAAACCAATCATGATCATCAATTAACCCATAGGACAAAATGGATCTACTCAAACATCATAGGATAGCCATACATCATTGGGAAATAATATATAGCGTTGAGCACCATATTTAAGTAGAGATTACAGCGGGTAAAAGGGAGATTACACCGCTGCATAGAGGGGGGAAGAGTTGGTGATGAGGGCGGTGATTGTTGGTGTAGATCGCGCTGATGATGATGGCCCCCGGCGGCGTTCCGGCGCCACCAGAAGCAAGGGGGAGAGAGCCCCCCTTCTTCTTCTTCTTCCTTGACCTTCTCCCTAGATGGGATAACGGTTTCCCCTCTGGTCCTTGGCTCCCATGGCTTGGGAAGGGCAAGAGCCCCTCTGAGATTGGATCTATCTCTCTGTCTCTCTCTGTTTCCGCGTTCCCTTGTTCGACCCTTTCACCGTTTCTTATATATCCGGAGATCCGTAACTTCGATTGGATTGAAAC
The DNA here is from genome assembly GCF_002162155.2 of Triticum dicoccoides. Classification (NCBI taxonomy): domain Eukaryota; kingdom Viridiplantae; phylum Streptophyta; class Magnoliopsida; order Poales; family Poaceae; genus Triticum; species Triticum dicoccoides. Next base: position 596,150,502 of record NC_041389.1, on the reverse strand, counting down.
CTTCACCCAGATTTTTCTCCGAAAATTAGCTTTCTTGCGGCAAAAGAAGAGTGTCAACCGCCTTACGGGGTGCCCATGAGGGTCAGGGGCGCCCCCTGCCTCATGGCCCCCTCGGGCACCGTCTCGCGTTGATTCTTCTTCCCAAATATCACAAATATTCCAAAAATATTCTCCGTCAGTTTTTATCCCATTTGGACTCTGTTTGATATTGGGTTTCTGCGAAACATAAGACATGCAATAAACAGGAACTGGCACTAGGCACTGAATTAATATGTTAGTCCCAAAAATAGTATTTAAAAGTTGCCAAAAAGTATATGAAAGTTGAATAATATTGGCATGGAACAATAAAAAATTATAGATACGACGGAGACGTATCAGACCCGTGTAGTCCTCACGGTCATCTGCTCAGTTGATGATGGTAATGCAGTTGTCGTGGCTGCCAGCGGTGGCAAAGAAGATCTGAGGCGGCAAAATATAGTCTAGAGAGCGGATCCCTGCTGTGGTGAACCCTTCCGTCGTTGGAGCAGCTGAGCTGGGGTGGAACACAGCGCCGTAGGTGCAGGACAAACCACACAAGGTTTTCTTTGACACAAATCTATAACAGAAGTAATTGTGTAAGGGCTTATTTGAATTTGAGGATTCTAACAATGAAGGGGTAGGAAATAGACAGGAATAGGATAGGAATGCATGTGCAAAACAGAGAATTTAAAAACACGGGATTTCTGCCAATCTGGGTGTTTGATTCACAAGAATTGGAAGATCATAGAACGCAAAGAAGCATGGTGATATTAAGTCAAACCACAAGAAAATGTATGGTTATAATGCTATTATGTTACTATCTCATAGTCTTGTGCTTCATGAATAGGAATATGAAAAGGAGGACAAGTGGAAATTAGAATTCCTACGTTTTTTCTTTCAAGGAGACACTAAAGGAACAAATCCTACAGTTTTCCTTTGCTCCATTCCTTTGCACCAAATTCATGAAAAACAGTACCATAGGAAACTTTCCAATTCCTATGTTTTTCATTCACTTTTCCTTTCAAGCACTGGCAATTCTAGTAGGCAGGCTTGAGCAAGGAAGATCCTACACTAAAAAATGTTTTTGTGCTACTTCTATTACTTTGGACCCAGGCCACTTCCCTACTAGCTCAACTCCCAGGCCCGTCGACAAATGCACAGCTCAAACGCGCAGAGATAAATAATGATGGCATTCAAGAGAGTCCATCACGAATAGTTAAGTTGCCTGGTACCTCACTGCTTGTCATATAGTAGGATAAAATAATCGTATTTCACGTTACTACGTGTGCTCAGTGGACAATATATATAACATGTAGAGTAAAAAAGAGATGCAACAAGTGTACAACCTCTTTGGCAAAGCCATGTCGATCTCAGCGTGATTGGGTTGGCCTGTTAGGATGCTCCGGCTGACTTGGCTGTCGGAGGAGGGGAAGAAGATCTTAGGCGTCTGGAGATGGAGCCCGAGGTACTGCTCCGCTGTGATGGAGGGTTTCATCGTTGGAGCAGCCCTGGTGAGTTGTACGACGCCGAGGCTGAAGCAGGACAAGAGAGACAATGTTAACCTGAGTGGAATTCTAATAGCATCTCCAATAGATGACGTAAAATACATAACCACAAAGTGCTAGATGTGAAATACATCAGCCGCTCATCTCTGAACTTAACTGTCGAAACTGAATAAACTTCGAAACTGAACTTAACTGTCGAAACTAAATTTTGCTGTCGAAACTGAATTTTACTGTCGAAACTGAATGCACTAGAGGTGAGGCAACACGTCAGTCGGCTGACTTTTTCATCTCTGGTCAGTCAATTTTGCAGCCGTTGGATACGAAATCAAGGGCCTGCAGTTCATCTTCAACCTCCACCCCCTGAGCCGCCAGCAACCACCGGCCAAACAGCCGCCCCCTGATACGTCCATTTTGCATCATCCTTTTATATCGATATTTATTGCATTATGGGCTGTTATTTCACGTTATATCACAATACTTATGGCTATTCTCTCTTATTTTACAAGGTTTGACATAAAGAGGGAGAATGCCGGTAGCTGGGATTCTGGGCTGGAAAAGGAGCAAATATTGGAGACCTATTCTGCAGAGCTCCAAAAGTCCTGAAACTCCATGAAAGTCATTTTTGGAATTAATGATAATTATTCAGTGGAAGAAATACCTGAGGGGGGGCACTCACCGTCCATGAGGGTGGGGGGTGCGCCCACCCTTACAGGGCACGCGCCCTGCCTCGTGGGCCACCTGGCAGCCCTCCGGTGCCCATCTTCTTCTACATGAAGTCTTTTACCCTGAAAAAGATCATAAGCAAGCTTACGGGACGGAACTCCGCCGCCGCGAGGCGGAACCTTGGCGGAACCAATCTAGGGCTCTGGCGGAGTTGTTCTGTGAGGGAAACTTCCCTCCGGAAGGGGGAAATCATCACCATCGTCATCACCAACGATCCTCTCATCGGGAGGGGGTCAATCTCCATCAACATATTCACCAGCACCATCTCCTCTCAAACCCTAGTTCATCTCTTGTATCCAATCTTTGTACCAAAACCTCAGATTGGTACCGATGGGTTGCTAGTAGTGTTGATTACTCCTTGTAGTTGATGCTAGTTAGTTTATTTGGTGGAAGATCATATGTTCGGATCCTTAATGCATATTAATACCCCTCTGATTATGAACATGAATATGCTTTGTGAGTAGTTACATTTGTTCCTGAGGACATGGGTGAAGTCTTGCTATTAGTAGTCATGTGAATTTGGTATTCGTTCGATATTTTGATGAGATGTGTGTTGTCTCTCCTCTGTTGGTGTTATATGAGCGTCGACTGCATGACACTTCACCATTATTTGGGCCTAGAGGAAGGTATTGGGAAGTAATAAGTAGATGATGGGTTTCTAGAGTGACAGAAGCTTAAACCCTAGTTTATGCGTTGCTTCGTAAGGGGCTGATTTGGATCCACTTGTTTCATGCTATGGTTAGGTTTACCTTAATACTTCTTTTGTAGTTGCGGATGCTTGCAATAGGGGTTAATCATAAGTGGGATACTTTTCCAAGAAAGGGCAGTACCCAAGCACCGGTCCACCCACATATCAAATTATCAAAGTAATGAACGTGAATCATATGAGCATGATGAAAACTAGCTTGACGATAATTCCATGTGTCCTCGAGAGTGTTTTTCTCATTATAAGAACTTGTCCAGGCTTGTCCTTTGCTACAAAAAGGATTGGGCCATCTTTCTGCACTTTATTTACTTTCATTGCTTGTTACCCGTTACAAATTATCCTATCACAAAACTATCTGTTATCTATAATTTCAGTGCTTGCAGAGGATACCTTACTGAAAACCGCTTGTCATTTCCTTCTGCTCCTCGTTGGGTTCGACACTCTTACTTATCGAAAGGACTACAATAGATACCCTACACTTGTGGGTCATCAAGACTCTTTTATGGCGCCGTTTCTGGGGAGTGAAGCGCCTTTGGTGAGTGGAACTTGGTAAGGAAACATTTATATAGTGTGCTGAAATTTACTGTCACTTGTTACTATGGAAACTAATCCTTTGAGGGGCTTGTTCGGGGTATCTTCACCCCGACCAGTAGAGAAAAGAGTTGCTCCTCAACCTACTGAACCTACTAAAAATGTTTACTTTGAAATTCCTTTGGGTATGGTAGAGAAACTGCTAGCTAATCCCTTTGCAGGAGATGGAACATTGCATCCCGATTTACACCTTATCTATGTGGATGAAGTTTGTGGATTATTTAAGCTTGCAGGTATGCCCGATGATGTTGTTAAGAAGAAGGTCTTCCCTTTATCTTTGAAGGGAGATGCATTGACATGGTATAGGCTATGTGATGATATCGGATCCTAGGACTATAAACAATAGAAATTGGAATTTCACCAGAAGTTTTATCCTATGCATCTTGTTCATCGTGATCGCAATTATATATATAATTTTTGGCCTCGCGAAGGAGAAAGTATTGCTCAAGCTTGGGGGAGTCTTAAGTCAATGTTATATTCATGTCCCAATCATGAGCTCTCAAGAGAAATGATTACTCAAAAAATTTATGCTCGCCTTTCTCTCAATGATCGCACCATGCTTGATACTTCTTGTGCTGGTTCTTATATGATGAAGACTATTGAATTAAAGTGGGATTTATTGGAAATAATTAAACACAACTCTGAAGATTGGGATTCCGACGATGGTAAGGAGTCAGGTATGACACCTAAGTTTGATTGCGTTAAATCTTTTATGGATACCGATGCTTTTCGTGGATTTAGCACTAAATATGGACTTGACTCTGAGATAGTAGCTTCTTTCTGTGAATCATTTGCTACTCACGTTGATCTCCCTAAGGATAAGTGGTTTAAATATAATCCTCCCACTAAAGTAAAAGTAGTTGCACTTGTTACAGTTGAAGAAAATATTATCACTTATAATGATCCTATTGTTCCTACTACTTATGTTGAGAAACCACCTTTCCCTGTTAGAACAAAGGATCATGCTAAAGCTTCAACTGTGGTTCGTAAGAGTAATACTAGAACATATACACCTCCTGAGCAAATTAAAGTTGAACCTAATATTTCTATGTTTAAAGATCTCTTGGCCGATAATATTGATGGGCATGTTATTTATTTCTATGATGAGGCTGCTAATATTGCTAGACCCGATGCTAAGAAACGTAGACATGTTGTAGGCATGCCTGTTATTTCTGTTAAAATAGGAGATCATTGTTATCATGGCTTATGTTATATGGGTGCTAGTTCTAGTGCAATACCTCATTCCTTATATAAAGAAATTATGCATGACATTGCACCTGCTGAAATAGAAGATATTGTTGTTACAATTAAGCTTGCCAATAGAGATACTATTTCACCAATTGGGATTGTTAGAGATGTTGAAGTCTTGTGTGGGAAGGTTAAATATCCTACTGGTTTTCTTGTTCTTGGTTCCCCACAAGATGACTTTTGTCCCATTATATTTCGTTGACCCTTCTTAAATATTGTTAATGCTAGGATAGATTGTGAAAAGGATGTTGTTACGATTCGCTTAGGAGATATGTCTCATGAGTTTAATTTTGCTAAATTTCGTAGACAACCCCATGATAAAGAATTGCCTAGTAAGGATGAAATTATTGGTCTAGCTTATATTGCCGTGCCTCCTACTGATACATTAGAACAATATTTGCTAGACCATGAAAATGATATGTTCATGAATGAAAGAAGGGAAATAGATGAAGTATTCTTTAAACAGGGTCCAATTTTGAAACACAACTTGCCTGTTGAAACCCTAGGGGATCCTCCACCACCCAAGGGTGATTCTGTGTTTGAGCTTAAACCATTACCTGATACTCTTAAATATGCTTATCTTGATGAAAAGAAGATATATCCTGTTATTATTAGTCCTAACCTTTCAGAGCAGGAAGAGGAAAGATTATTGAAAACTCTGAAGATGCACTATGCTGCTATTGGATATACTCTCGATGATCTTAAGGGCATTAGTCCCACTCTATGCCAACACAAAATAAATTTGGAGGAAGACGCCAAACCAGTTAGAGATCATCAACAACGGTTAAATCCTAAGATGAAAGAAGTGGTAAGAAAAGAAATACTAAAGCTCCTTGAGACAGGTACAATTTATCCCGTTGCTGATAGTCAGTGGGTAAGTCATGTCCATTGTGTCCCTAAGAAGGGAGGTATTACTGTTGTTCCTAATGATAAAGATGAGTTGATCCCGCAAAGAATTATTACAGGTTATAGGATGGTAATTGATTTTCGCAAAATAAATAAGGCTACTAAAACGATCATCACCCTTTACCTTTTATTGATCAAATGCTAGAAAGACTATCCAAACATACACATTTCTTCTTTCTAGATGGTTATTCTGGTTTCTCTCAAATACCTGTGTCAGCAGACGATCAAGCAAAGACTACTTTTACTTGCCCTTTTGGTACTTTTGCTTATAGACGTATGCCTTTTGGTTTATGTAATGCACCTGCTACCTTTCAAAGATGCTTGATGGCTATATTCTCTGACTTTTGTGAAAAGATTTGTGAGGTATTCATGGATGATTTCTCCGTTAATGATCCTCCTTTGATGATTGCTTGAGCAACCTTGAACGAGTTCTGTAGAGATGCGAAGACACTAGTCTTGTTTTGAATTGGGAGAAGTGCCACTTTATGGTTAATGAAGGCATTGTCTTGGGGCATAAAATTTCTAAAAGAGGTATTGAAGTTGATAAAGCTAAAGTTGATTCTATTGAAAAGATGCTGTGTCCCAAGGACATTAAAGGTATAAGAAGTTTCCTTGGTCATGCTGGTTTTTATAGGAGGTTCAGTAAGGACTTTTCTAAAATCTCTAGGCCTCTGACTAATCTATTGCAAACATATATTCCTTTTGTCTTCGATGATGATTGTGTAGAAGCATTTGAAATACTTAAGAAAGCTTTGATTTCTGCACCTATTGTTCAGCCACCTGATTGGAACTTACCCTTTGAAATTATGTGTGATGCTAGCGATTATGCTGTAGGTGTTGTTCTAGGGCAAAGAGTTGATAAGAAACTAAATGTTATTCAATATGCTAGTAAAACTCTAGACACTGCTCAAAGAAATTATGCTACTACTAAAAAAGAATTCTTAGTAGTTGTATTTGCTTGTGATAAGTTCAGACCTTATATTGTTGATTCAACAGTAACTATTCACTCTGATCATGCTGCTATTAAATATCTTATGGAAAAGAAAGATGCTAAACCTAGACTTATTAAATAGGTTCTCTTGATCCAAGAATTTGATTTGCATATTATTGATAGAAAGGGAGCTGAGAACCCCATTGCAGACAACTTGTCTAGGTTAGAGAATGTTCTTGATGACCCACTACCTATTGATGATAGCTTTCCTGATGAACAATTAGCTACCATAAATGCTTCTCGTACTGCTTCATGGTATGCTGATTATGCTAATTACATTTTTACTAAATTTATACCACCTAGTTTCACATACCAGCAAAAGAAAAAGTTCTTTCATGATTTAAGACATTACTTCTGGGATGACCCACACTTTTATAAAGAAGGAGTAGATGGTGTTATTAGACGTTGTGTACCTGAGCATGAACAGGAACATATCCTACGCAAGTGTCACTCCGAGGCATATGGAGGACACCACGCTGGAGATAGAACTGCACATAAGGTATTGCAATCCGGTTTTTATTGGTCTACTCTCTTCAAAGATGCCCGTAAATTTGTCTTGTCTTGTGATGAATGTCAGAGAATTGGTAACATTAGTAGACGTCAAGAAATGCCTATGAACTATTCTCTTGTTATTGAACCATTTGATGGTTGGGGCTTTGATTATATTGGACCTTTTCCTGCCTCTAATGGATATACTCATATTTTAGTTGCTGTTGATTACATTACTAAGTGGGTAGAAGTTATTCCAACTAGTAGTGCTGATCATAACACCTCTATTAAGATGCTTAAATAAGTTATTTTTCCGAAGTTTGGAGTCCCTAGATACCTCATGACTGATGGTGGTTCACATTTTATTCATGGTGCTTTTCGTAAAATGCTTACTAAGTATGATGTTAATCATAGAATTGCATCTCCTTATCACCCACAGTCTAGTGGTCAAGTAGAGTTATGTAATAGAGAGCTCAAATTAATTTTGCAAAAGACTGTTAATAGATCTAGAAAGAATTGTTCCAAGAAACTTGATGATGCCTTATGGGCTTATAGAACTGCATATAAGAATCCTATGGGTATGTCTCCATATAAAATGGTTTATGGAAAAGCATGCCACTTACCTCTCGAACTAGAACATAAGGCATATTGTGCTATTAAAGAATTCAATTATGATTTCAAACTTGCTGATGAGAATAGGTTATTTGATATTAGCTCACTTTATGAATGGAGAACCCAAGCATATGAGAATGCCAAGCTGTTTAAAGAAAAAGTTAAAAGATGGCATGCCAAAATAATACAAAAGCGTGAGTTTAACGTAGGTGATTATGTGTTTCTATTAAACTCTCGTTTAAGATTTTTTGCAGGAAAACTTCTCTCTAAATGGGAAGGTCCTTAAGTACTTGAGGAGGTCTATCGTTCCAGTGCCATAAAAATCAACAACCTCGAAGGCACAGATTTGAAGGTGGTGAACGGTCAAAGAATCAAACATTATATCTCAGGTAACCCAATAAATGTTGAAACTAATATTATTGAAACCGTGACCTCGGAGGAATACATAAGAGACACTTTCCAGAATGTTTCAGACTCCAAAAAGGAATAGGTATGTGGTACGGTAAGTAAACCGACTCCAAAACAGTTCTAATAGCAATTTTTCTCCATTTTGGAATATTTAAGAAAATAGGAAAATAAGAAGTAGTCCGGGAAGGACACGAGGCGTCCACGAGGGTGGAGGGCGCGCCCTACCCTACTGGGCGCGCCCCCCTGCCTCATGGGCACCTTGTGCACTCTCCGGACTCCGTTTTCTTGCACGATACTTCTTTTGGTTGGTAAAATTTCATTATATAATCTCCCGAAGGTTTTGACCACTGTATCATGCAAAAATCCTCTGTCTTTGTTTCGAGCTGTTTTTTTGACAGATCTAGAGCACCATGACGACTTCAAGCGCCCCCAAGGACAAGTTTTTTGAGAGGGTCATTCACCCCTATCTCGCGGAGGTGCTGCATCACCCTCAAACCATTGAGATGCATGAGGGGGTGCTGCACATCCACGATGTGGAGGGACCAAGGAGTACCGGAAGCGTGGAGACAAAGATCGAAGCGATAGAACAACAAGTTTTCAAGTGCCAAGGGATGGTGGAGCATGGACTTAACGCCAACCAGATCATGATCGCGGAGTTCACCAACAACCACAAGCTGGATGCCAAGAACATTGGGGAGACCATCTTCAAGCTTCATGAGAAAATTGAGCACCTCCAAGCCCAGATCTATGACCCGCAAAACCAAAACTGTGAGTATGAATATAGATTCAAGAGAATGAGTTTGGCTGCAGATTTGAGGATCCCGGAGACTCGATCAGACTTCTATGATGGTGAGCCTATGCCTTGGAAGATGGACGACAAGCCTACATCATCAACAACTCCTTCTTCACCACCTCTGAGGACATAAACACATGAGTATGGGCATTGCCCTTGGCAACTGCCAAGCTTGGGGGAGGTGCCCCGGTATCGTATCACCATCACACTCCTATCTTTACCGCTTTTCTTAGTTCGATCATTTTGGTAATATCTTGATCTAGTAGAATAAAGTTTTGGTATGAATTAGTTTTGAGGTTTGCTTTGTGATCCCTCTATGTAATCGAGTCCGTGAGCTATATATAATAAAGATTAGTGTTGAGTCAAGGGCTTTGCTATCTTGCTATGATCTTGAGAAAATAGAAAGAATAAAAAGAATAAAAGAGATCATATTGATCTTATGGATAGTAATGACTTCACATATAGAGAGTATGATGATTAAAAGTTGTTGAGAGTAGGCAAACATAGTTTTGGTCATCGTTGCAATTAATAGGAAGTAATAAAGAAAGAGAGGTTCTCACATATAAATATACTATCTTGGACAACTTTTATGATTGTGAGCACTTATTAAAGTATGACATGCTAAAGAGTTGATGTTGGACAAGGAAGACAACTTAATGGGTTATGTTTTCTCACATCTTAGTTAAAGTATATTGTCATGGATTGTCCAACATGTTGAGCTTGCTTTTCCCCCTCATGCTAGCCAAATTCCTTGCACCAAGTAGAGATACTACTTGTGCTTCCAAATACCCTTAAAACCAGTTTTGCCATGAGAGTCCACCATACCTAACTATGGATTGAGTAACATCCTTCAAGTAAGTTGTCATGTTGCATGCAATAAAAATTGCTCTCTAAATATGTATGACTTATTAGTGTGGAGAAAATAAGCTTTATACAATCTTGTGATATGGAAGTAATAAAAGCGACAGACTGCATAATAAAGGTTCATATCACAAGTGGCAATATAAAGTGATGTTCTTTTGCATTAAGATTTCGTGCATCCACCCAAAAAGCACATGAAAACCTCCGCTTCCCTCTGCGAAGGGCCTATCTTTTACTTTATGTCTTTTACATTATGCAAGAGTCAAGGTGATCTTCACCTTTCCCTTTTACAGATTATCCTTTGGCAAGCACCTCATGTTGGAAAGATCCTGATATATATATCCAATTGGACGTAAGTTAGCATGAACTATTATTGTTGACATTACCCTTGAGGAAAATGGTTGGGAGGCAACACTATAAGCCCCTATCTTTCTTTGTGTCTGATTAAAACTCCATAACCATAAGTATTGCGTGAGTGTTAGCAATTGTGGAAGACTAAATGATAGTTGAGTATGTGGACTTGCTGAAAAGCTCTATTATTGACTCTTTCTGATGTTATGCTAAACTGCAATTGCTTCAATGACCAAGATCATAGTTTGTTAGTTCTCAATGAAGTTTCTGAATCATACTTGACATTGTGAATAGATTGTTACTTGAGCATAAGAAATCATATGACAATATATATATATATATATATATATATATATATATATATTGTTGTTATAAGAATGATCATGAAGCCCTCATGTCCGTATTTTATTTTAATCGACACCTCTATCTCTAAACATGTGGACATATTTTTCGACGTCGGCTTCCACTTGAGGACAAGCGAGGTCTACGCTTGGGGGAGTTGATACGTCCATTTTGCATCATGCTTTTATATCGATATTTATTGCATTATGGGCTGTTATTTCACGTTATGCCACAATACTTATGGATATTCTATCTTATTTTACAAGGTTTAACATGAAGAGGGAGAATGCCGGCACCTGGGATTCTGGGCTGGAAAAGGAGCAAATATTGGAGACCTATTCTCCACAGCTCCAAAAGTCCTGAAACTCCACGGAAGTCATTTTTGGAATTAATGATAAATATTCAGTGGAAGAAATACCTGAGGGGGGCCACTCACCATCCACGAGGGTGGGGGGCGCGCCCACCCTTACAGGGTGCGCCCCCTGCCCCGTGGGCCACCTGGTAGCCCTCCGATGCCCATCTTATACTATATGAAGTCTTTTACCCTGAAAAAAAATCATAAGCAAGCTTACGGGACGAAACTCCGCCGCCACGAGGCGAAACCTTCGCGGAACCAATCTAGGGCTCCTGTGGAGCTATTTTGCCGGGGAAACTTTCCTCTGTGAGGGGAAAATCATCACTATCATCATCACCAACGATCCTCTCATCGGGAGGAGGTCAATCTCCATCAACATCTTCACCAGCACCATCTCCTCTCAAACCCTAGTTCATCTCTTTTATCCAATCTTTGTACCAAAACCTCAGATTGGTACTGATGGCTTGCTAGTAGCGTTGATTACTCCTTCTAGTTGATGCTAGTTGGTTTATTTGGTGGAAGATCATATGTTCAGATCCTTAATGCATATTAATACCCCTCTGATTATGAACATGAATATGCTTTGTGAGTAGTTACGTTTGTTCCTGAGGACATGGGTGAAGTCTTGCTATTAGTAGTCATGTGAATTTGGTATTCGTTCAATATTTTGCCGAGATGTATGTTGTCTCTCCTCTAGTGGTATTATGTGAACGTCGACTACATGACACTTCACCATTATTTAGGCCTAGAGGAAGGCATTGGGAAGTAATAAGTAGATGATGGATTGCTAGAGTGACATCAGCTTAAACCCTAGTTTATGCGTTGCTTCGTAAGGGGCTGATTTGGATCCACTTGTTTCATGCTATGGTTAGGTTTAACTTGATACTTCTTTTGTAGTTGCGGATGCTTGCAATAGGGGTTAATCATAAGTGGGATACTTGTCCAAGAAAGGGCAGTACCCAAGCACCGGTCCACCCACATATCAAATTATCAAAGTAACGAACGCGAATCATATGAGCGTGACGAAAACTAGCTTGACGATAATTCCCATGTGTCCTCGGGAGCTCTTTTCTCATTATAAGAACTTGTCCAGGCTTGTCCTTTGGTACAAAAAGGATTGGGCCATCTTGTTGCACTTTATTTACTTTCATTGCTTATTACCTGTTACAAATTATCCTATCACAAAACTATCTGTTACCTACAATTTCAATGCTTGCAGAGAATACCTTACTGAAAACAGCCTGTCATTTCCTTCTACTCCTCGTTGGGTTCGACACTCTTACTTATCAAAAGGAGTATGATCGATCCCCTATACTTGTGGGTCATCACCCCCCGCGACCCGCGGCCGGCAGTGCGCCGCCCCGCCCGCCCCGAAAACACTCCCCACCGTTGGTTCACCGCCGCCCCGGCCATCCCTCTAGGCACCCCCGTGCCGAGCTTTTTCTCCGGCGATCCCCACGCCACCTCCCCACCACCGCCGGTGACCACCGCCCCACCCTGAACCCTAAGATACATAGTGGGGTACCTCTTCGACGAGCCCCCCTCCCCGCTGTGGCTGGTTCTTCCTTAACTCCGGC
>NC_041389.1:596122013-596137744 GCF_002162155.2 Triticum dicoccoides | reverse complement strand
TCGATTCAGTCAACTGAAGTGTAGCTAAATCGGAGCATCATCACAAGCAAGAGCAAGAGAGAGAGCAGCAGTGCGAGCAAGAGCAATAGCTTGAGCAGTCCAGGCAGGGGACCGAGAGCAAGAGCAGAGCAGCAGCACGAGTAAGAGCTAAAGCAGCAGCAACTCCTACTGATGTGGACGCCGCTGTCGAGGGAGCGACGCCATGGAGGAAGTGGCCGGTGATGCCACCGTGGATGGAGCCGCACCATGTTGGCTCGGGACCGAGCGCTGGCAGCACCGTGAGATCGAATCAAGAAGAAAATGCGGCGATTAGTGTACAACCTATTTGGTGGCGCCGATTAGGCCGCAACTTCATCCGAGGAAACGGTGACGATGATGCTCTTCCGGTGGTGCAGGTGAAGATGACGGTGTGGGAATGGAGGTGGCGCAAAAGACGAGGGGAACGTCGGGGCAACTCCTTGGAGGTGGAGGACGGGGTGGCTGAACCAACGGGACGACGAGATCGATGATGGATCCTCATCCGGTACGGTGGATGGGGGACGTCGAGGTATTGCTGGGTGGCGGACGAAGGAGGGTGTGGGGCTTCGCGGGTTTTCACGGCCTCGGTGTACGAATGGGTGGGCGGATGGGATGGGAGTGGGGAACCATGGCTTAGGGACTCGCTTGTCCGAAATGTGGGGTAAGTTACGAAAGTACCCCCACTAATTTGAGGCGGTTCTTTCGGTTCAGGGGTACCACGGGCATTTCGCGTGTCGGGATTTCACAGGAGGTGGGAGTTTTCATGCGTGTTGTAATTTTGGAATAGCAAGGCGCGGGTTGAGATGGACGGAGTTGTCGGAGCACAACGAGACAAAGATATATCTTAAATATTTCGGGGTAACAAGGTGCGGGTTGAAGAGGCGGGAGTTTCCCAGCACGATAGACAGAGACGCTAGCTTGAAATTTTGGCATAACAAGGCGCGGCTTGAAATTTCAGGAGAACAAGCTTAACGTGTACCCAAAAAAAAGACAATTCGACAACACACACACAAACACCATTTAGACTAGTAAAGTACACGCGCATTGCACGCATGAGATTTTGCAACCAAATTATGAATAAATACCACATTATAACATGTAAGCTTTGAGTCATATATGCATGATGTAGATGTTCGTTTAATTCTTATAGTTCATTTCATTCAAAATCATCTAGTTTTTATAAGAAAGCTAATCTATTTTAAGATTCATGGAATTGTGCGTTGTAAGACATAAAGTAAAAACAAATAATGGCAAATCATGTAGAAAAACATTTGGGGTATAGGTATAGATATGTGATGCGAAAGCCACCCATCATCTCCAATTAGAATAGTGTGTCCATGCACGGATGCAATGTGGCCAAATGATATCTGCCATCAGTATCTCAAATTCAAATCAGTCTGACCTTGTTCAATGTGTATAAATTACAACATGCTCATTTCCAAACCACACCGCACAGATCTCCATTATATTCATGCATGCATGGGTTTCAAACATCATGATCTCTTATTCAAATATTTGAATTCAACTTTACATTGATTATGACCTCACCTAGTCTTTTACACCCACACAGTCGTCTTCTCTTTATAATTGTACCACTAACTTTCTCTCGTGCATGCATGCACACACACTACCAGTCGGCATTATCCATCGCACACATGCAATCTTTTTCTTCAGGTCGGTCTCCCATGAAGGCACACACCCACACACATCCCCCTCTACATCATATCGGGCATTCTTTATCTCTCACACGTGTATGCGCAACGATTGATGTTCCTCTATGTGTGTGTGTATAGCTAGGTCTTTCATATTTTTCCATACAAACCGATCAATCTATATATCTAGTGAGGTCTCACCCTCTTTCCCACGTCCACATCGATCAATCTATACCTCTCTATATAGGATTACAGGGTTGTTTGGTTTGAGACTAAGTTTGCCAAAGCTTGCCACACCTAAGGTTAGGCAAATTTGACCAACTTAGGTGTGTGTTTGGTTCAAGCCACATCTTAGGAAAGCCACACTATGGTCCCACATCACATACACACAACAAGTGTGGCAAGATTCCCTTAGGCTTGCCAACTTGTGGCTCTCATTTTCAAGAACTAACCTTAGGCAAGTTTGGCAACATTGTATGGCAAAGTGTGGCACTCCTAGGCCTAGAACCAAACAACCCCTACATATATAGCTAATACACCCACATTAATTATATATCCAACGTCCCCCTCTCCTCATCCATGCCTTCCGCTTCATCTCTCAGACGCGCGCACAATGACGAAGACAGGGGGCAGTGTCGGCATTCTGGGAATAGGGGTCCCCAGACTTGCCTGACTGCGGCCTGCGGCGTGGCTCAAGGAGTGGCCCAGTACAGCCCGTCTTCATCAACTCAAGCTCAAGACCATCGCGAGGGGCCAAGTCTCGCGGGGCGGACGACGCAAGGCTTCCTCAGGAGCGGCCTCATCAGGCAGGCTCGTGAGGAGGCGGAGAGATCAAGGCAGGGGTACCTCGCGAGGTGCTCGTGACGCAAGCCATGACGATCGAGACCAGGCGGGCGCCAGGTGGGCGCCGGCCTGTCCAGTGTCCTTGTTCCCTCTTTGGTGCAAAGGGGGCAAGCGCAGGCGTAGAGTACCAAGGCATCAGGCAAAGGTTGCCATTTCGGTGCAACGAGACCAAGACCAGTAGAGCGGCAGGACGGAGGTCACCATGGAGCCCAAGACGGTGTCATCGCCATTACCTTTGGCATCCAAAGACCAACTTTAGTCAGGATAAGCTGTGCCACATGTTCCCCTTCAAACTGGCCGTTGTTGGCTCCCTTCCCGCTCAATATTTGGGGAGAGGACCAGGGCCTCTATATATAGGGCTAGTCACCACAGTAGAAGGAAAAAGGGATCATCTCATCGAATTCTTCCCAAGTAGAACACCGCACCACCACTAGAACACCTCTCGTGAGGTTGTTCTTCCTCTGTACTGTTCATCATCAGCTCCTGAGGCAATCCACCACACCACAAACTAGAGTAGGGTATTACACCACAACGGTGGCCCGAACTAGTATAAACCTCGTGTCCCTTGTGTTGTTCATCGTGTAGCTTAGATTCGTAGCGAGGCGTTGGGACGTGGATCGGTAGGGGGAAGATCTTCACGCGCACCCCAGAGTTCGAACCTTAAGGGTTTTGCCAGAACCCGATATCCGACATTTGGCGCGCCAGGTAGGGGTGCGCCGGAATCTTTCTTCCGCTGTTCCGCGTTCGATCATTCGTCGCATCGATGGCTGACGCTCGCCAAGTTCGTGCCGAGCATCGAGCTGCTCTCACCGCCCGCGTCACCCAGACGGCTCCCACCGGTGGCCCTCCCCGTCGTTCCCCGTTGCCTGCCGCCAACGCCGCCACGGGCCCAGCGGGGAATGAGCAGTAAGCGTCGTCGCTGCATCCCTCGGTGCGGCGGGACGACCGCACCGCCACTCTGTCGCTGACTCCAGCTGGTTCATTGTCACACGCTCGTCGCGCTCCCACGGACGCGTAGGCCGCGCTGCTCCTGGCCCGCGAGCTCCTGCACTAATGCCACGCCGACAACCTCTACGACGAGTGGCTCGCTCGCATCACCGAGCTCATCAGCGCCGCAGGGGGCTCTCCTACATCGTCCCTCTCGCCGCCTCGCCCTCCGTCCTGCATAGGCGACGCAGCTCAGGAGGTGCCTCAACCACCTCCTCCCCAAGAAGGTGCCCTGGCTCCAAGGCGCACGCCCCCTAGACGAGACCCACTGCGTCCGGCGCCCGCGTGACAAGAAAAGAGCTGCCAAGAAATGCCTCGTCCCCAAGAAGGTGGTCGCGTGCTCCCTGCTCCGGCACGCCAAGACCGCATGCCTGTGTTGGCACATCAAGACCTCGCGCTGCCCCTGACAGCGGCGCGCGGGAATCCCCAGGAGCAAGCCCCGCATCTGCAAAAGGCTCTGGTGGCCACCGCCGGCTGCCGCGCCTTCACCACTGAGCTATGCGGTGTCGCTTGGCCGGGCAAGTTCAAGCCGGATCTGCCTCCGCGCTACGACGACACTACTGACCCCGCGGAGTTCCTGCAGCTCTACGAGCTGGGCATCAAAGCGGCCAACGAAGACGAAAAGGTCATGGCGAATTGGTTTCCCATGGCGCTCAAAGATGGTGCCCGCACCTGGCTCTTGAACCTGCCTCCCGGCATGATCTCCTCTTGGGACGAGATGCACACCCGCTTCATCACCAACTTCCAGGGCACTTGCGACCGTCCTCCAGTTGTGAGTGGCCTGCGCCGCATCAAGCAGCAGCCTGGAGAGACCCTACAGAAGTACATGTAGTGCTTTAACAGTGCACGCCTCAAGATTCCCAAGCTGACCGAGGAGGCTATCATCTCGGCATTCTCTGACGGCGTCCGCGACGTCAAGATGAAGGAGGAGCTGGCGATCCATGAGGATCTATGCACCTCCCTGGAGCTGTTCAACCTGGCGACCAAGTGCGCAAGG
The DNA here is from genome assembly GCF_002162155.2 of Triticum dicoccoides. Lineage (NCBI taxonomy): Eukaryota > Viridiplantae > Streptophyta > Magnoliopsida > Poales > Poaceae > Triticum > Triticum dicoccoides. The sequence continues at coordinate 596,133,247 of NC_041389.1, read as the reverse complement.
GCTGAGGAAGGGCCCCTCTCCCTTCTCGAGCTCCCAGCTGCCGACCCAGAAGAGAAGAAAGCCAAGGCCAAGGATGTGAAGCACAAAGGAGCAGCCGTACTCGCAGCAGAGCCAGACAGGAAGTGCGGCAGGGACCAGCCGGAGTCGTCCAAGGGCATCCGATACTGCGTGTACCATGACCTCCACACCCACAACACAAGTGAATGCCAAGAGCTCAGGGCCATGCGAGAACGACGTATCGGTCGATGCCCCGAGTGCAATGGTCAGGGCTACGGCCGAGGAGGAGGAAGAGGTGGAGGACGATGGGACGACCGAGGCCCTCGCCAGGAGTGTCATGGCCGCCCTTGGGAGGATCGCTGGCAGGACCAACCTCGCGAGGGGGCTTGGAGGGATCAGTCTCGCGAGGATCGCCCGCAGTGCAACACATGCCTTCCTCCTCTGCCACCACCGCCAAGAAGGAATGATGATCATCATCAGGACGAGGGGGTTGGGGGCTTCCAGGAGCCGCGTGCTATCGCTTGCATCCTGGGCGGTGCCCAGGCCCTAGCCTCTCAGCGCATCTTCAAGCAATTTGCTCGCGAGGTGAACACAGTCCTCCCCAAGCTCGGGGCCACGCACCCTCTCAGGTGGTCCACGTGCTCCATCACGTTCAGCTTAGCGGACCAGCTCAAGTGTGCGGCCACAGCCGGTGTCCTCCCAATGCTTTGTTCCCCAGTCGTCAGCAATGTGCAAGTTACCAGGACCCTCATCGATGGCAGCGCGGGACTCAACGTTCTGTCCGTCGAGGCTTTCAACAATCTCCAAGTGCCATATGATCAGCTTCAGCCAACCAAGCCTTTCTCAAGAGTCACTGACAGTTCCACCACTCCGATAGGGCAGGTTCGCCTCCCTATCACCTTCGGGAAGCGCAAGAACTACCATACCGAGCTCATTGACTTTGATGTTGCCCACATTCACCTGCCATACAACGCCATCCTCAGGTATCCAGCCCTGGCCAAGTTCATGGCAGTGACTCACCATGGTTACAATGTCCTCAAGATGCCGGGAAGTGGCGAAGTCATCACAGTCCCCTGCGAAGAGAAAGATGTGGTGTGCTCTCTCGAGCGTGCCTTCCAAGATGCATCAGTTGAGGACCCAGACAACAAGAGTGGGAACCTTCTTGAGGAAGTTCCTCAGAAGAAGAAGACATCGCTCAGCTCAAAGCCTCAGGAGGCAGGCGTCTCCTGAGGTGCCACGTCAGGATCCGCACCCGTGCAAGGGGCGTCTCCCTCCATCACATATGAAGGCGCGCCCAGCGCCCTCCTCGGGCAAGGCTCGGGGGCTCTCTCCTGGAGGGCCTCAGACCTTGCCAAGGTCACGAGGGAGGCACTCGGGCACCACTTGGAGGCGTGCTTTGCGGCATGTTTCCCTCAGGAAGGCATGACGCGAGGGGGGCCCAACCCTCAGGACTTCATCACCAAGGTAACCCAGGAGCTGCAGGAATCAAGAGTCATGCATGGCGATTGCCGCTTGCCTGGCGTAGCCACCCATCCAGGCGAGGATGGCTGGCTGCACGTCTGCATCGACTATCCAGGGCTCAACCGAGTCGCATCTGAGGAGCGTCTCTGGCCTTCGCGCGTGGGACTCTGCGAGGGTCCGCCGCACACCTACGTTCGCATGCCTTTCGGCCTGCCGAACGCGGCTGCCGCTCACCAGCGTCTTATGCGGAGTGTTCAGGGAGCTTAGGAGGCCAGGTCCCGCGGGGTCCTGGCAGAGATGGAGATGGACCTAGAGGAGCCGCCCAGACCCCCAGAGCCTCCCGAGGCTCAGGGCTTCGATGTCTCGTGAGGATCGGCTTCTTCACCAGGCATTATCAGCTCCGTCAACACCCGCTCTACTATGATATCAGGTGACATCTTTCGAGTTTCATTTTAGCTGGGAGCGCCCCCAGGGCTGCATTATTCCCAGGTCGCTTGGGCCTGACCGAGTGGCATGTATCTCTCTTGCTTTTATCTAAGCTGATTCGCCTTGCATACTTGACCTGCCTATGATAACCGCCTGCTTGATTTACACCTACCTTTGGAGCCGCTCACACTAGCACGGCGCTTGTGCATGGGTCCGTCCCTGTAACATTGATAAATCTGAGTGGTCGAGCTCTGGCCCGCGCCAGCCCCGCAAGCGCCACCTCACTAGGCCCTCAGTGTCCTCACCACTCTTGGAGCAACCAATGGCCGGCTGGCAATCGTAATGGCAATCCTTGCTTCTCTCGCATTGGTTTATAGGGTCCACCTAAGGAATAATGTGGGGGGCGTCACGAGCTCCATCTCTCTCCCTCACCCGTGCGATCCGCTCGCGCGTTAAAAGGGGGGCTCCTGAGCATCGTGACTCAGGAGCTCTTACTGGCTCTCCAACCCTCACCCCCTGGCCTTGTCCACGGCATCGCGACCTGGCATACCAGCGGCGGCTGAGCTCGCTGGAGGGCCGGGACCTGAGGACGTAGAGCATGAAGGAGAGTGCGGGGAAGGGAGGAGAAGCTCACGAAGGCCTGACCTAGCAACATCCCAGCTGCCGACGCACAACTCCGGCGCCTCGAAGAAATGGCTGCGAGCTTTCGAGATAAGTCTCACCCCATGAATAGCTAATCAATGCGACACCAAACCCTCCACTTATTGCAGCTCTGTGACAGCGGCATTGCCACCCTTTCTCGCCTTTTGGCGGCTGCTTGAGCGCTAAAGGGGACCTCCTAAGCATCGCGCCTCAGGGGCTCTTACTGGACCTCGGGCCGCTCACCTCCTGGCCTTGACCATGGCATCCCGACCTGGCATACCAGCGACGGCTGAAGCCTGCCTGGGGACCGGGACCTGTTAGCGTAGAGGACCAAGCGGTCGCGAGGTTAGAAAGGGGGGACCAAGACGAGACAGGACAAGCATCTTGCACCACTTCATGATAATGATAATATCAACAAAAGATGCAACAGACGCTTTACATGCCCCCACGGGTTACTTCCTTCATTCCTCGCAGGAAACAAAAGACGCCCCGTCTACATGTGCCTCCATGGCCGACGCCATCATCAACAATGGGCCACCAAGCGCCAGCGCCAACCCCATCCAGATCAGCCGCGTCGGCGGCCTGATGCAACCGCCTTGCTCGGGGCGCATCGCGAGCTCGGGGGCTCGTAGCTGTCGTCGCTCATCTCCGGAGTCGCGAGAAGCTCGGGAGAGTCGCTGGACTCCCAAGCGTTGCTGCTGCTGCTGGAGGAGCCGCTGGGGAAGTAGGTGGCAGGTCTAGCCTTTGCCACGTCGACGTCCTGGCCTCCTCCTCCTCTGGGGCAGCACTCCAGCTGGCATCCTTCCGCGTCGAAGACATTGAAGAGCATTAGGGATGCGCCGTCGTACTCAAGATGAATCATGAGGGCACCTCCTGTTCGGCAGACCCTGTCAGATTTCGGGTTCCGGCAGACCCTTAAGGTTCGAACTCTGGGGTGCGTGCGGAGATCACACCTCCTACCTACCTACATCTCGTCGCCTCGCAAGGATCTAAACTACACGAAGAACAACACAAGGGACACGACGTTTATACTAGTTCGGGCCACCATTGTGGTGTAATACCCTACTCTAGTTTGTGGTGTGGTAGATTGCCTCAGGGGCTGGTGATGAACAATACAAAGGAAGAACTGCCTCGCGAGGGGAGGAGTTCTTGGGAAGGATTGAATCCGGATCCCTTTTCTTGTCTCTCTCTCTAGATGCCCTCCCACTGTGGTGGCTAGTCCTATTTATAGAGAGAGGCCTTGGTCCTCTTCCCAAATATTGAGCGGGAAGGGCGCCAACAATTGGCCATTTTGAAGGGGAACATCTAGTAAACTTATCCTGGATAAAGTCGGTCCTCGCCTGCCAAAGACTCTCACGGTGACACCGGCTTGGGCTCCACGATGACCTCCATCCTGCTGTTCTGCTGGTCTTGGTCTTGTTGCACCGAAATGGTTGCCTTTGCTTGATACTCTTGCCTGCCCTTGCCCCCTTTGCACCAAAGAGGAAACAAGGACTCTGCGCAGGCCGGCACCCGCCTGGCTTCGGTCGTCATGGCTAACATCATGAGCACCTCGTGAGGTACCCTGCCTTGATCTCTCCGCCTCCTCGCGAGCCAGCCTGACGAGGCTGTGCCCGAGGAAGCTTCTTGTCGTCCGTCCCGCGAGGCTTGGCCCCTTGCGAGGGTCTTGAGCATGTGTTGATGAAGATGGGCCATACTGGGACACTCCTTGAGCCACGCCGTAGGCCGCAGGCAGGCAAGTCTGGGTACCCCCATTCCCAAAACGCCGACAGTAGCCCCCGGGCCCAAGGCGTGCCTGGACTTGTCTTAGCAGAGAAGCGAAGGGGCAAGTGCGAAGCGCTGCGGACCCCATCAGCCTGCGGCCTTGGGTTCCGCGTGGCGGTTGATTGGACGTGGGCGTCCCTGCTTCCCTACGACGCCTCGGCAACTGCACGAATTGATAAGTCCCTGCATGCAAAATGGGTCATGATTACCTGTGACCGTGGAGGCCGGCGGTTGACCTCCCCCGGCTATATGTACGGAATGACGCGAGCCCTTCCAACCCATCTTTTCCTGCTACTCTCCATCTCCTTCTCTGTCCTTGCTCCACCATATGCCAATGGCACCAATCCGTCGGTTTTCTGCCGAAGAGAAGGGGAAGGCCCCCCGAGAGGGTCCTGTCCCGCATCCGCCGAAGAAACGGCTAGTCTCTTGCCGCGGAGAAGGGGGTGCTCGGCAGGAGGTGTCGAGGCCATGGTTTGAGCGGCCGCTGCCTGGATTCCCATTGCCCTGGTACGCCCGGATCGAGGGTCCTTAAGGCGCAGGCGCCAAGCGGCACCGCGAGAGGCACCGTCGCCGCCGGCGGATTACGGCGGTGCGCGTCATTCCTCCCGGAGTTCACGCCGAGGACTCCTCTCACGAGCTTGTGCTTCACGGCGCCATGCCTCCTCGATCTTGGATTCGTCTTCCTCCCTCCTTCGCCTTCGAGATTCTGCCAAGGGGGCCTTTCAAACTCTGGCTGCAGCACGTCGACTACCGTACTCCTGTGACTGAAGCGGATGTCGAGCTCGTAGCTCCAGGCAAGATCTTCATGACTCGGGGATGGGGCGAGATCGCCCGGGTCTGCCGATCGGAGGGGGCCCTCGTGATCCATCTGGAGTACGATGGCGCCTCCTTGATTCTCTTCAAGGTCTTCGACGAAGATGGGCGCCGGCTGGAGTGATGTCCCAGAGGTAGCGGCCGAAGTTCCGGAGTGACAGGGACCAGGCCTACCGTCGCCTGCTCTTCCAGCAGCTCCTCTGATGGAAGCGGGCGCTTCGGAGGGTCCGGCGACTCTTCCGAGCTCCTTCTGACTGCGGCGACGAGCGATGACAGCTACGAGCCTCCGAGCTCGCGCCGTGCTCGGAGCAGGGCCAGCACGCCCGACAGTCGACGTGGCTGATTTGGACGAGGCTGGCGCCGGCCTCGCGTGCCCACTGTTGGTGATGGCATCTGCTGTCAGGGTCCCTGTAGTTAGACATGCTTAGGTTTTGCGTCTTTTGTTCCTCCGAGGAGCGAAGAACACACCCCGTGGGGGTTTGTAAGATGCATGTAGTTCCATTTGTTAATATGATCCTTGTCGTGAAGCGGTGTGAGATGCTCGTCCGGTCTTAGCTTAGTTCTTCCTTTCGAACCTCGTGAGGGCTTGGTGCTCTGTGCCGACAGGTCCCGGTCCCAAGGCAAGTCTCAACCATCGCTGGTATGCCAGGTCGCGATGCCGTGATCAAGGCAAGGAGGTGAGCGGCCCGGGGTCCAGTAAGAGCCCCTGAGTCGCGATGCTCAGGAGGTCCCCTTTAGCGCTCAAGCAGCCATCGTTCGGTGAGAAAGGAGCGCGACGTTGCCAAAACGGGACTGCATTAGGTGCGAGGCCGGTGCTGCGATAGCTAGTATTTCCGGAGGATGACTTATCTCGGGAGTTAGAAGCCACTCCTTGGCGCGGCACCAGGCCCGCGCATCGGCAACTAAGGAGTTGCCTGGCGAGGTCCCCACGTGCCTCTTCCTTCTCGCCTTTACTCCTCTTCGTGCTCTACGTCCTCAGGTCCCGGCCCTCGAGCGAGCTCAGCCGTCGCTGGTATGCTAGGTCACGATGCCGTGGACAAGGCCAGGAGGTGAGGGCTGGTGAGCCAGTAAGAGTCCATGAGTCGCGATGCTCAGGTATCCCCCCTTTAACGTGCAAGCGGTTCACATGGACGAGAGTGAAGGAGACGCTGTGAAGTCCTCGCCCGACGCTGCTCCTTAAAGAGATCCTGCGAGCTCATCCCAAGAAGAGCGAGAGCTTGCCGTTACAACTGCCACTCAGCTGCTGGTTGCTCTGGAAGGGTGATGAGGGCACTGAAGGCTTGGTGAGGTGGCGCCCTGTGGGGTTGCTGCGGCCAGAGCTCAGCCACTCAGGTTTGTCGACATTGCAGGGACGGACTCATGCGCAAGCGTCGTGCCGTTAGGGAGCAGCTCCATTAGTTGGTGTCAATCGAGCGGGCGATTATGTCAAGCACGTTAATCATGAAGGAGCAAATCCATTTAGATAGGCGCAGAAAAAGGCGAACACCACTGCGTCGGGCCCGCGCGATTTGGGGATAATGCAGCCCGAGGGGCGCCCCCAATAAGGTAAGCTAAAAACATGAACAAAAGGGATACATGCCGTAGGGACGGACCCACGCGGCCTGAGAATGATGCAGCCCTGGGGGCGCTCCCAGCTAAAAATGGAACTTGAAGGATGTCACCTGATGATGTTGAAGATGAGGGATGCTGAAGTACCGGACGGCGTGCGCTACGGAAGCCGATCTTTACGAGCCCCCAGGCCCAGGAGCCTCGGGAGGCTCCGGAGGCGCTGGCGGCTCCTCGTAGACCATCTCCATCTCTGCTAGGACTGTGGAATGCCTGGCCGCTTGAGCCTCCAGGATGCTCCTCATGAGGCGCTGACGCACAACAGCCGCGTTCGGCAAGCCGTAAGGCATGCGGACATAGCTGTGGGGTGGACCTTCACAGCGTCCCATGCGTGAGGGCCAGAGGCGCTCCTGAGAGGCGGCTCGGTTGAGCCCTGGTATGTCGATGCAGACGCGCAGGCCACCATCCTCGCCCGGATGGGGAGCCACAGCGGGTAAGCGGCGGCTGCCACTCATGACTCTTGACTCCTGCAGCTCCTGAATGATCTTGCTGACGAACTCCTGAGGGTTTGGCCCTCCTTGCCTCGCTCCTTCCTGAGGGAAACGCGCCTTGAAACACGCCTCCAAGTGGTGCCCGAGCGCCTCCCTCGTGATCTTAGTAAAGTCGATGGCCCTCCAGCAGAGAGCCCTCGAGCCTTGCTCGAGGAGGGCACCGGGAACGCCTTCCTATCCGACAGAAGGAGGCGCCCCCTAAACGGGCGCGGACCTTGAGGGGCCTGCCTCCCAAGGGTTCGGACCAGGCGATGTCTTCTTCTTCTTAGGGACTACCTCGGGAAGCCTTCCGCTCCTATGATCTGGGTCTTCAATTGACGCGGCTTGAAAAGCACGCTCCAGAGAATGCACAGCATCCCTCTCTTCACAAGGCACCGTGATGACTCCACCGCTTCCTGGCATCTTGAGGACATTGTAGCCGTGATGAGTCACTGCCATGAACTTGGCCAGATCTAGGTACCCGAGGATGGCATTGTACGGCAGGCGAATGTGCGCGACGTCGAAGTCAATGAGTTCAGTGCGGTAGTTGTCGCGCTTCCTGAAGGTAACACGAAGGCGGACCTGCCCTATTGGAACCATGGAGATTGTTGAATGTCTCGACGGACAGGACATTGAGCCCTGCTCCGCCATCGATGAGGGTCCTGGTGACCTGCACATTGCTGATGATTGGGGAACAAAGCATCGGGAGGACTCCGGCTGTGGCCGCACACTTGAGCTGATCCGCTAAGCTGAACATGATGGCGCACGCTGACCACCTGAGAGGGCGTGTGGCCTCGAGCTTGGGGAGGACTGCATTCACTTCGTGAGCAAACTCCTTGAAGATGCGCTGAGAGGCCGGGGCCTGAGCGCCGCCCAAGATGCAAGCGATTGCGCGCGGCTCCTGGAAGCCTCCAGCCCCCTCGTCCTGATGATGATCTTCATCCCTCCTCGGCTGTGGTGGCAGAGGAGGGAGGCCCGCGTTGCCTTGTGGGCGATCCTCGCGAGGCTGATCCCTCCAACCTCCCTCACGAGGCTGGTCCTGCCAGCGGTCCTCGCGAGGTCGGTCACGCCATCCTTGGCGAGAGCCACGGTCTTCCCATCGTCCTCCACCTCTTCCTCCTCCTCGGCCATAGCCCCGGTCATTGCGCTCGGGGCGTCGGCCGGCACGCATGTCCCGCACGGCCCTGAGCTCTTGGCATTCGTTGGTGTTGTGGGTGTGGAGGTCGTGGTACATGTAGTACCGGCTGCCCTTGGATGACTCATGCTGATCACTGCCTCGCTTGGTGTCCGGCTCTGCTGCAAGCACGACAACCCCCTTGCACTTCACATCCTTGACCTTGGGCTTCTTCTCTTCTGGGTCGGCTGCCGGCAGCTCAAGGAGGGAAAGGCGTCCTTCCTCGGCCCTGGCGCACATGGTCGCCAAGTTGAACAGCTCCAAGGAGGTGCACAGGTCTTCATGGATCGCAAGCTCCTCTTTCATCTTGACGTCACGCACGCCGTCGGAGAAGGCTGAGATGATGGCCTCCTCAGACACCCTGAGGGTCTTAAGGCGACGTTGTTGAAATGCTGGATGAACTTTTGCAGGGTCTCTCCTGGCTGCTGCTTGATGTGGCGCAAGTCGCTCATGGCCGGGGGCCGGTCGCGGGTGCCTTGGAAGTTGGCGATGAATCAGGTGCGCATCTCGTCCCAGGAGGAAATCATGCCAGGAGCCAGGTTCAGGAGCCAGGTGCGGGCACCGTCCTTGAGCACCATGGGAAACCAATTCGCCATGACCTTCTCATCCCCGTTGGCGGCTTCAATGCCCAGCTCATAGAGCTGGAGGAACTCCGCAGGGTCAGTCGTGCCATCGTAGCGCGGGGGCAGATCTGGCTTGAACTTGCCCGGCCAGACCACGCTGCACAGCTCGGTAGTGAAGGCACGATAGCCTGCAGTGACCACGGGAGGCCTTTGGTGACGGAGAGCTTGATCTTGGAAGTCTCCATGCGCTGCCGCCAGGAGCAGCGTGGGGTCTTGGCACGCTAGAGCAGGAGCGCGGTCTTGACGGGCCGGTGCGAGGAGCACACGGGCAGCTTCTTGGGGATGAGGGATTTCTTGGCAGCTCTTCTCCTGCTGTGCTGGTGCCGGACGGAGTGGGTTCCGTCCAAGGGCCACACGCCTTGGGGCCAAGGCGCCTTCTTGAGGGGGAGGCGGCTGAGGCGCCCCCGGAGCTTCGTTGCCCGCATAGGGCGGGGCACGATGCAGCGAGAGGGATGGCGTAGGGGAGCCCCCAGCGGCGCTGACGAGCTCGGTGATGCGGGCGAGCCACTCATCATAGAGGTTGTCGACGGGACGGTAGTGCAGGAGCTCCCGCGCCAGGAGCAGCGCGGCGTGCGCATCCGCAGGAGCGCGGCGGGTGTGGGACAAGGAACCGGCTGGAGTCAGTGACGGGGTGGCGGTGCGGCCTTCTCGCCGCACCGAAGGATGCAGGGACGACGCTTGCTGCTCGTTCCCCGCCGGGCCGGTGGCGGCGTTGACGGCAGGCGACGGGGAACGGCGGTGGCATCCGCCGACGGGGGCCGTCTGGGCGACATGAGTGGCGAGAGCGGCCCGGCGCTCGGCGCGGGCTCGACGAGCGTCTGACATGGGTGCGAGGGGCGGTGAAACACAGGGCGGCGGAAGGCAGATTCCGGTGCACCCCTACCTGGCGCGCCAAATGTCGGATTTCGGGTTCCGGCAGACCCTCAAGGTTCGAACTCTGGTGTGCACGCGGAGATCACACCTCCTACCTACCTACGTCTCGTCGCCTCACAAGGATCTAAACTACACGAAGAACAACACAAGGGACACGAGGTTTATACTACTTCGGGCCACCATTGTGGTGTAATACCCTACTCTAGTTTGTGGTGTGGCAGATTGCCTCAGGGGCTGGTGATGAACAATACAAAGGAAGAACTGCCTCGCGAGGGGAGGAGTTCTTGTGGCGGTGGTGCTTCTTGGGAAGGATTGAATCTGGATCCCTTTTCTTGTCTCTCTCTCTCTCTCTAGATGCCCTCCCACTGTGGTGGCTAGTCCTATTTATAGAGCGAGGCCTTGGTCCTCTTCCTAAATACTGAGCTGGAAGGGCGCCAACAATTTGCCATTTTGAAGGGGAACATCTAGTACACTTATCTTGGCTAAAGTCGGTCCTCGCCTGCCAAAGACTCTGACGGTGACGCCGGCTTGGGCTCCATGATGACCTCCATCCTGCCGTTTTGCTGGTCTTGGTCTTGTTGCACCGAAATGGTTGCCTTTGCTTGATACTCTTGCCTGCCCATGCCCCCTTTGCACCAAAGAGGAAACAAGGACTCTGTGCAGGCCAGCGCCTGCCTGGCGCCCGCCTGGCTTCGGTCGTCATGGCTTGCGTCATGAGCACCTCGTGAGGTACCCTGCCTTGATCTCTCCGCCTCCTCGCGAGCCAGCCTGACGAGGTTGTGCCCGAGGAAGCTTCCTGTCGCCTGCCCCGCGAGGCTTGGCCCCTCGCGAGGGTCTTGAGCATGTGTTGATGAAGATGGGCCGTACCGGGCCACTCCTTGAGCCACGCCGCAGGCCGTAGGCAGGCAAGTCTGGGTACCCCCGTTCCCAGAATGCCGACAGACCCGAGCGATCTCGCCCTAGCCCCGGGTCATGTAAACCTTGCCCGGAGAGACGACCTCGACCTTCGTTCCCGTCGCAGGGGTACTGCAGTCGGCGTGCTGGAGCCAGAGCTCAAGAGGCCCCCTCGGCGGTATCTCGAAGGCGAAAGCAGGAGGAAGGCATATCCAGGAGCTTGGAGGCATGGCGGCATGAAGTACGAGCCCGCGAGAGGAGTCCGCGACGTGGACTCTAGGGGCGATGGCGCGCACCGCCACAACTCGTCGACGTTGCTGACGGCGCAGGTGACGCCGCTCGGCTTCTTCCTCTCCAGGGCCCTCATCCCGAGCATGCAGAGGTAGCGGAAACCCAGGGGGTGGCCGCTCGTACCAAGGCCTCGGCGTCTCCGGCCGAGCAACCTCGTCACGACGGCCGGGGACCGGCCGCTTCTTCGGCAGGAGCGGGTCT
>NC_041389.1:596099138-596121754 GCF_002162155.2 Triticum dicoccoides | reverse complement strand
GAATTGGTGCCATCAGTGACAAGATGGAGGAGGAGCAAGGAAGAAGAAGAGGGCGGAGCGCCAAGAGATGGACTACGGGGGCTCACGCCTCGCCGTACTTATAGTCCAAAGGAGGCCAACAGTCGGCCTCCACGGACGTAGGTAATCATGACTCATTTTTGCATGTAGGGACTCGTCAAATCGGGCAGTTGCCGAGGCAGCATGGGAAGCGGAGACGCCCACGTCCAATCAAGCGCCACACGGCGACCAAGGCTGCAGGCTGTTGGGGCTCATGGCGCTCCGCACTTTCCCTTTCGCTTCGCCACCAAGCCAAGTCCGAGTGCGTCTTGGGCCCGGGGGCTACTGTCGGCGTTCTGGGAATGGGGGTCCCCAGACTTGCCTGCCTGCGGCCTGCGGCATGGCTCAAGGAGTGGCCAGTACGGCCGGTCTTCATCAACTCAAGCTCAAGACCCTCGCGAGGGGCCAAGCCTCGTGGGGTAGACAACACAAGGCTTCCTCAGGAGCGGCCTCATCAGGCAGGCTCGCGAGGAGGCGGAGAGATCAAGGCAGGGGTACCTCGCGAGGTGCTCGTGATGCAAGCCATGACGATCGAGACCAGGCGGGTGCCAGGCGGGCGCCAGCCTATCCAGTGTCCTTGTTCCCTCTTTGGTGCAAAGGGGGCAAGCGCAGGCGCGGAGTACCGAGGCATCAGGCAAAGGTTGCCATTTCGATGCAACAAGACCAAGACCAGCAGAGCGGCAGGACATTGGTTACCGTGGAGCCCAAGACGGCGTCATCGCCAGTGCCTTTGGCAGCCGAAGACCAACTTTAGTCAGGATAAGCTGTACCACATGTTCCCCTTCAAAATGGCCGTTGTTGGCTCCCTTCCCACTCAATATTTGGGGAGAGGAACAGGGCCTCTATATATAGGGCAAGTCACCGTAGTAGAAGGAAAAAGGGATCATCTCATCGAATCCTTCCCAAGTAGAACACCACACCACCACTAGAACACCTCTCGCGAAGCTGTTCTTCCTCTGTACTGTTCAACATCATCCCCTGAGGCAATCCACCACACCACAAACTAGAGTAGGGTATTACACCACAACGGTGGCCCGAACTAGTATAAACCTCGTGTCCCTTGTGTTGTTCATCATGTAGCTTAGATTCATTGTGAGGCATTGGGACGTGGATCGGTAGGGGGGAGATCTTCGCGCGCACCCCAGCGTTCGAACCTTAAGGGTTTTGCCGGAACCCGATATCCGACAGGCAGCAAGGGCCCTGCCCCCCTAACATCACTATATATCGAGGCTAATATGAATGTGATCATTAGATAATTGCTTGTAAAAATGGTTTAAGTTCATGAATTGGCCCTCCTAGTAAAGGGTTAGCAATGCTTGGCCCCCTAGCTCATTTATTTTTCATGGCTTCGCCTCTGCACGCAACAACGCACGTTCTCGCCCCCTCTCTCTAAATATCGATCTCGCAATTGTGCACTCCTTCATAATCTCCCTCCACTCGGCCCCTTGCACCATCTTCTAGCCCCCACCGGATTTTGCCACATGTACAATCTAGCAGACTCCATGGTTGAACTTAAATGTAATGCACAAACCTCAAAACAACAGTGGTTCTCCTTTGTTCTAGAATCTTCCGCATCATAACTACCCAAACTTTTTTTCTAGTTGAATTACCATTATTTGTTTTTACTTTATGCTTTACAACGCACAATTCCATGAATCATAAAATAGATTAAGGGCTTCTTTGATTCAAAGGATTTTCAAAGGAATTTCGTTGATTCTAATCCTTAGGAATTTTTCCTATCTTGGTTGTTTGATTCGTAGGATTGTAAATCATAGGAATTTTTCCATATGATTCATTTGCACTAGATTTCATAGGAAACATCCCATCCACTCAAACCTCTTTCAAAGAATTCTGCGTTTTTTCTATGCACAATCAAATACTCGTACAATCATGTAGGATTCAAGACGACATTCCACTATAATCCAATGTTTTTCCTATTCCCGCGTTTTGGAAATCCTACGAATCCAAGAGGCCCTAGCTTTTTTTATAAAAACTAATTGATTTTGCATGAGATGAACTATAAGAATTAAATGAAGGTCTACATCAGGCATATATGACTCAGAGCTTACATGCTATAGTGTGGTATTTATTCATAATTTGGTTGCAAAATCTGATGCGTGCAATGCACGTGTACCTTACTAGTACTTCCAGTATGTGCAAAACACGTAAATTAGAATTCCAATGGAACGCTACACAGTCTCTCTCTTACAGTTCATGAAGCCTTTGGCACATGTTGAGGCGTTGTCGTGACCTCCTTGTGTGGATTGATCACAATGATGTGTTGTTGGTTCTAGAAGAATGTACTCGTCCTCCCTGAGCCATACTAGCGGTACATGCCCGAAGCAAAGATGTGCATGCACTCCATGCACGCACTCATTCCCTCGCATGCACACACGGGTACACCGGCGGATGCAAGTTTGTACCAAGATCCACCCCATGTGATAATTTGACGCGTGTAAAGTCGTTCACTTCATTGATGGTCAATTAATACAGCGCATGCAAATTGAGTGGACGTGAGGGCGGAAGAAAGACATTACTACTCTACTACGCACATGCGAGTAGTTAAATCATGGGTTGCTAGTAGTGCTTCCATTGGTCTCCTTCATATTTTGTGCCAATTTTTGACAGTAACATAATATTTATGCATTTGAGCAGTGTAGTCTACTTGAAATTTATGTTCCACTAAACTCATCGGGAGCCATTTCGGGCCTCAAAACCAAAACCATCAATTAATCTTTACCTTGTTGCCATCACATTCGAAAGCCTGCTCACACCTACTAGTACGTACCAAACCTGAATGTGTTCCCACTATGCAGGTATTAGTACTAGTGCTAGTACTTAGGTTATAAAAAGGGGAACTACCTAACCAAAAATTACTCTACCTTTCCTCCTCATAAGTGCTTCTTCTTTGTCCGTCCTTGCCATGGCCGCTGAGCAGAGCTCTAGGTCAAGAACTACTCATAACAAGGGAGCGGCAACCAAGGCTACGAAAAAAAGAGAGGGCTCGCCGCCACGCAGAGACCTCGAAAGATATCTCACGGGCAGGTGATGGCTCCCAGGAGCGCCCTAGCCGCGGAGACGAACATGCCGAGCCGGCAGTGCTGGAGTCGTTATCCCTCGACGACATGCCCGATCAGCTCAATAAGCACCTCAATAAGCAGAAGGAGTTCATCCACAGCTTGGTGGAGCTACTGAAGGAGAGCCTCAACGACATGCCTGCTGAGCTCAATAAGCAGGGGGAGTTGATCACCAGCTTGGTGATGCTACTGAAGAAGAGCATTGCCTCAGAGAAGTAGGCGACCGACGAAATCCTGCAACTTCAGGAGGACAAGGCGAAGCTCTGCCACGAGCTCGACCTATTGAAGGAGAAGAACGCCGGCTGGAAGAAGCTGCATGAGAATAGTAGTTCCTCGATGAAGATGCTGCAGGCCCTCATCACGGAACAAAAGGAGGAGTTTGTGAAGCTCCGCATCAAGCACCTGGCTGCTGTCAAGGTACATAATGCGGCCGTGGAACAGATGATGAAGTCTCGCGTCGAGAAATCCCGCGTCATGGATAGAATGAAGAAGATGGCGGAGGAGACGTTCAAGGAGATGGAGGTCGTGGAGGCGATGAAGAAGCAGTTACAACTCCGTGGCAAATTAGATCATTTGGGGTGAAAATCTTCCTTCTTCTTTTGCTCCTGTGTTTCATCTTTTGCTTCGGGTGTTTCATTGCACGTGTCACGTTCTCTGTGAGGAATGAATAGAACAATGCTAACAATGAGATGACTAGCAAATTAGATCATTTTTTATCGCCATATGGCACTGGGCTGCCATGTTTCGTGCTCATCCGTTGTAGTACTACTCCAGTGGAAAACTTGAGTATACCGCATGGTTCTTTGCTCCTCCTTAGGTCGTCGGCACATTTATACAAGCAGTCAAATCACAAGGCCCCGCCTTCTAGCAGTAATGAGTGGTCAAATCACAAAGGCCCTCGCCTCTCGTGGAACCGACCAAGCTAGACTGCCCCGCCCTCTAGCCTTTTAAAAAATGTATACTTTTCTACAGTAGTAGTCTCGATGGATTGCGCCATGGAGCAAAACTTGAAATTAAAAAAAAGGTGGTACATATAGAGAACACTCATCGCCAAATTATGCATATAGTACTATTATAACATGGAAAAAGAGATTTGAGTCACAACAATGGTGTCCAGCACAACCCACCCCTCAAATAAAACTAAGCACCCTGGAATTCTTTGACAAAACTAAGCACCCTGAAATTCTTTGACAATTAAACTGCTGGCTATATGATGTTGGCCATATATATTGTACTTATATAATGTGAAAAAATGAGTGGTAGTACTATACCAACTAAAAGATGAAATGTAAGAAATACTAGTATGTACGTATTGAAGAGTTAAAGTAATGAGAAGAAACATAACATAGTTCCGCTGGGGGCTCAGCACAACACACCCCTCAAATTAAACTAAGCACACCTGAAATTAAACTATGCAACTAATCCGGTAGACACTGCATTAGAACCACCATGAGCAACAACACTGCCACCTTACTCGGAGTCCTCGTCCATGTCCTCCACTTCGTCCTTGTCCCTCTTCCTCTTGGCCGATACTTCT
Source organism: Triticum dicoccoides (assembly GCF_002162155.2). NCBI lineage: Eukaryota > Viridiplantae > Streptophyta > Magnoliopsida > Poales > Poaceae > Triticum > Triticum dicoccoides. The sequence continues at coordinate 596,117,083 of NC_041389.1, read as the reverse complement.
TTGCTTGAACCGCACACTTGGCTCTTGCTCTTCATCCAACCCTTGTACATATTGAAACAAAGGTAGCCATCCATTGCGGCGTAGTGGATGTGGTCTATATCTAGTACATTCCGTTGCCATGCATGACGATGAAACATGTACGGAGGTTTCTCCAGTTTACCATACGAAGGATGAACCATGGCTCCTGCCAGGGTCAGCATTGAAGGCTGACCACTGGAGGGTAGCAGCCGATTCTTCTGGAGGTCGAAGGGGTTGCCTACAACGAGGCCTATCCGACCCAGGACTCTTTCGTCGTTCGTAAAGCCTACAGTAATGATTTTGACTAGGTCACTCTTGAGGAAGTTCTTAAAATCCTGGCATTCAACATCGTCATGGCATATGTGGTAGACCAAGCATAAGTCATGCACACAAACATGGATCACGACGGGCTTCTTCCTCTCTTCCTCCTTTAGATCCTTCTCTTGTCCCAGGACTATGGTGTACTCAACATCTAGCCCAGCGACCTAATCATCATTTGAGTTTTCGAACATGCATATGAAGCGAGAAAGGCATCCTTTCACAATGGCGGAAGAACGGGTGTAGATGACATCAAACTCATCGTCGATGATGGTTCTAACCTTGTACTCACCGCCAATCATGGAGATTTGGGACGCCATGGATTTGGGAAGAGGGTTAGGATTAGTGGAACTACCATAATGTGAAAGGACGGGACGACTAGGAGCGAACTGCCGTAATATTAAAGGACGTGTGGGTACGAGTAGGAGCGAACTGCCAGCGTGCGAACGGCAGGGTAGTGGCTTTCCATTCTCCCATGATATGGGCTTCCGAGAGCCCTTGGATATGAGATTGAACGGTTGCATGGCATGATTCTAGTCCTATGGGTGAATATCCTATCCTGGAGGGTTCTTCTGCAAATTTTCAGCAACTTAGCATGTGTATCGTTCGATCTCAGATCCAAGGGCTGCCAGCAGCCCGTATCATGGTTGCACCTACCATGACCATCGCGTCACTCGCGCGGTCGCGCCCTTGGAGATTTAACACGGTGCGTTAGGCTATCTGATGTTGGCATGTCATACATAGTCATCACTTAGTCACTCATACTACAACAAGGTTAGCTATAAGGTTGGCTATAAGTGTATTTTTTTACTTCTCTCTATCTCTTTATTCGTATTATTTATTGCATTTGCCAAGGAATGACCTCTTCCAATGAAATGGTGCTTAGATGAGGTGCTAAGGGCATTAAATGTCTTAGCAATCAATTCCCCAATGCATAGGTGCTTAGTTTTTTGTTGCTAAGTTTGCTTCATTTAATTAGCTATAGACTCAAAATTGTCTTTTCACCTAGGTACACGCGCTTAGCACCATTTCTTCCTTGGATCACCAAACTAGTCTCTCTCTTCTTAATTAACTTGCCACATCAAACTTTATGCCTATGTGGAAAGCTTAGCACCTGTAGGAGCAAGTAAGTACAATAGTGGGCTATAAGCCCGCTTTACATGGCATTTTGGCATATGTGGAGTAAAGAGGCAAGGAAAAACTGGAGAAGTGGGCTCTCATGCAAGAGCCAGCCTCTACACGGTGGAGCATTGGGAGAGGCACCTGTATGGAGGTGGTCAGGAATCAGAAGACTCACGCCGGTCGTAGCACCGCAGTTAAAATGATAATGGCAAGTCAAATCACACAGCCCTACGTTTGCAGCAGCCTACTCCCTCATCTCCTCGCGTCTCTATCGAACCGACTAGGCGGAACTGCCCTGCCTACCGCACAGGAAAAGCCCCGCCCTCGACTTTTAAATAGTACAGTATACTCCCTTCGTCTAGGTGAATAAGTCATCTTAGATTGTGCACCGTGACCAAGGTGGAGAGGAAAAAGAGAGAACTTAATGTTTATTTGCTAATTAATATCATTGCGTGCAACGAACTGACCACTGCATGTCATGTTTGATAGTCTCAAGTCATTAAAAGCATACAAGCCCCACATCTCTTATTGGTTGATTCGTCTATTTATGTCAAAAAATAAGAAACAACATGAGAGTTAATGCACCACGCCTATGTGTTTTGTGACTATTTGGTTTTCGTAAGATGACTTACTCACCTAGATGGAGGGAGTACTAATTTTGTATCCATGGATTGCGCCATGGAGCAAAGCCTCAAGAAAACGGCGGTACACATGTATGGAGTATATAGCACGCCCATCGCGTTCGCGTCGCACCCCAGACGGTCGGTCTGTCTGGCACGCTGCTCTCCGAATGGAACGACATCATATTGCATTTGCACACACATGTGGGACCGCAATTGAGAACCGACCATAGGCACACTCCCCGGCCCCGCAAGTCAGGTGACTTAATAGAAGAGAGAGACAAGCGATACTACTAGAGAAGTGTTGTACTACGTTGGTGCCTGGACAATCCCTGCAAGACACGGAAGATCAGTTCATCCATGCATGTGACCAGACTCCAGCAGACACGCCTGGATTGGCTATCGTCTACATATCGTGCAGGCTGTGTTGTCCATGGCTGTAGTTCTGGTGAGAAATCTAAAAAAATGTTTCATGTTATCTCGCAAAATTAGATGTCATGTGCTTCGGATCACTGAGAGGGTTAAACAGCGACAACTGAGTTGGGCTAGTCATTGGGGGCACATGCACGAAGACTACTCTGCTACCATCTAGGTCAAGCCGGCTATGTTAATTAGGACATCTATCGACAGACCCCTTTTCTATGAGTTTATCTTTAATTTGAGCTTTAATCCTCGTCTAGTTTGTCCATCGGGATTCATGTTGTCTCCTTTGGGCAATGAGGTTATGATTTCTTGTCATGTGGCATTTTTTCATGTTATATGTTATAATCCGATGCTTCAGATCAAAATGACGACAACTGCGCCTCCGGGCCACGTGCATGAAGACTTCTCGACAGTCATTGACGAGGTCAAGCCGGCTCCGGTAGACAAAAGAAAACTAGTACTCCACTATATAGGCAGGAGCCTGCACGCTTGCTTGCTAGTATTGCTCTATTCACACTGTCTCGTCCTCTCCAGATCTTAACACGACAGCGGTGGCCACACACTCTCTCTCTGCTCACTGCTGGTCAGAGATCCAGCTGGATCCTCTCCACCGGGGAAGGTGAGAAGGTGCAACGTTCACGCGGTCGTCCTTGACGACGGCTCTTACCCACTGCCGATGCGTCCCGATCAGTGTGCCTTGCCGTTCTCTCCCAAGCACCGCAGGTAAGGGAGGGCCTCCGACCCCTTCTTCCTCGCTGCCGTAGTGTGGGCAGATGCAGCCTCCCGCCGCCCACCTAGCGACATCCCGGCGACCCTCAGGTATAACTTCCTTCGAAACCGGCCTTGCTCTACTTCCTGAGCTCCTGACGTTGCTACATTTGTATCTTTTACTATTTCTCAGGCCCCCTCATAGATAGGATCGATCGGCTGTTCGAAAGCCACCTAAATTTTTATGGTTAAGAGGTAAAACTGGTTCATGCACTCGAATCTAGTACTACTTGGTTCAAACAAGGAAGAAAGGGGGTGGGGGTGGGGGAAGATTTGTTACCTGAATCTAGGACTTGGTCGAAAGAGGAAATAATGGGGGCGAAGAGTAGTAGAGACTGGCTATCCAACTGGTCTCTAGGTCTAATAGGGAAATAAAGGGAAACGCAGTACAAACTCAATATAAACCCGATCTATTGGTTGAAAATGGAAAGAAAGTGGGGACTGGGGGACAAGTCAAAAGAGTAAGTCCAGCACTAGATTTGCTAGCCTCACACAGTATAAGGTGGCTATACCGAACAAAAATGGGACCAACCCAGATATCCTGTTCTGATGTTTGTTGCCCCGAGCCACTCTTATGTAATGCCACTGGTAAAATGTAGCAGTCACAATGTTAAAAGTAAGGACACGTTAAACCAATGTAGTTTTCAATGTAATGCCTCCAGTAATATGAATCAATGGAACTTTTTTACATGTCCTACTAAATTTCTCATTAAGACAAGTTGCTTCTTTTCGTTAGAAATGCAACTCTCCTGGTCCGCCTACTCTCCCGTGCCCAAATACCGACTCTGTAGCAGCTGTTAATGTAATGTTGCTGGTAAAATGAAGCAATGGCACCATTAAGGTAATGTTGTATTTAATGGTTGTCATAGTTAATCCTAATGCCCACACTAATATATAGCAATGCTGCTGCTTTAGAAATTTCTACTGTCCTTGTAGGATTGCCATTCAGATAAGGATCATGCTTCTTTTCATTTGATGCATGTTTCATCACTTGTTACTCACCCTCCTTTCCACCTTTTTTGTGAAAACAGAGATATACATTTCACGCTCGATCTTAGTTGAACTGCACAAATGATATCCAAACTATAGTTGAACATTCCAGGAGCTTCACAACCAACCTTGATGTTGCTCAACTTTATTGCAATTAATGAAGAAGAAGCTCTGTGGGTTTCGTTTTCTGATGGAAATGGAACCGGGGCTGGAGCCCTTTTCTTAAAAAATGAAGAAGAAGCTGCTAGCTCATGGGGCATTGCTTCATTTTAGGTGAACTGCACAAAAAGGCCCCATGAATTGAATCATCCATGTTGGTGACTGAAAGATCCAACTTCAGCATCCCAGTCTAAGCACCCCCGGCCTCCATCCTTGCGACGCATGGTACACCTCGTTTGCCACCTGCTCGACCCTAGTGTCACTGATAAAATGAAGTAATACTACAGTTAAAATAGAGTGAGTGTCCTCTCTATCATTTCATTTCCAATGTAGATAAAGAAAGTGCTTCTCTTTGTTAATGTATGTTTCATCAACTAGTCCCATTGTTAATGTTTAAGCGTTTCTGCAAACTGGGGTGCTTAATTTTAGTTCATCTGCACAAAAATAGAGATTTGAATGTCTCAAGGCGCCTCCTTGTACTACCGTTGTACACTGATGTTCATCACTGACAGAAGGTGTATCTGAGAGACTTGGGACGATTTCCAGTATGAGGCGTACCGTATGAGGCGTCACAGGGCCCATCTCGCCCTCGCGGCATGGCATACTATGATACTATCGCAATATTTTCTTCTATTTATTTTGTGTGTTTCATCAACTAGTGCCACTATAATGTAATCATGCTTTTTCATTATCTGTGCAAACAGGGTTATTCAGCTGCATTTTGGTGGAACTACACAAATGTACGTATGGATCCGACATATATGCGGAGTGCAAGGTGTGCCAAATAAAAATTACCGACACCAACAATGCTCCATGCACGCATTGGCATCCACCACCGCCAGTGGGATGTGTGGCGCTCTCTGTGGATGGATCTTTCTCGGCAGCAAATCCTCTAACCAAATACTAGTACCTTATATTGGCAGTTTTCTAGGGAGTACTATTTTCTGAAAGAAGCAGCAATCTATTTTTCTTTATTTGTACACTGTTTCACAACTTTGACCCAAAGGTCCAGAGCTATTTTAGGGTGATTGGCGTAGTACTCGGAGACTGATTGTAAGTATGATTTTCATTAGTTGTCACACTGATTGTAAGCATGAGCTGGTGGAAGATTAGGTTTGTGCGAAGCTTACCTTAAACCCTACCGCCGTTGCTGAAACGAGGCGAGCATCGAGGGAACCATGGATAACGGCGGGCAAGTGACGTCGCGCCATCTGGCCTCCTCTTGCGGTGGGAGAACGAATACTCCTGTGCCTTCGGCTGGCTCTGCACCCTCACGAACAACACACCATACTCGATCGATTCATTATCCTCTGGGTGCTCGACCTTTGACCTGTACACCCAGCACCTCGGCCTAACTGTCGCCTCGGGGGAATCTGTCTACTCCATCACCCATAGGAGATACTCGATGAACTCAGAGGACTACGATGTGACTGCCGTCGAGGAGTACATGTACATCGCCACCGTCTTGCTCTTTCGCATACATTGCCACATGGCCCTCATCGTCCTCGATATCTCCCACTCATTGTCAAACCAAGTAAGGATCTCCTTCAACCTGGCTAACTTTGCTTGGTCACCGTCGGTGATCTACCTGATTTGCTGCTGCATCCTCTCCATAGATGTCCTTCTGAGTGGTCCGGTGCTAGCTTTGGAAGATGGGAGGAGATACGGTGGTCTTGCAATAGAGAAGAGGGAGAGGCGAGACAGTGGTTTTGGAATGGAGAAGATAGAGAGGAGAGGAGGTGGTTTTGCAATGGAGAAGAGGGAGAGGCGAGATGGTGGTTTTGGAATGGAGATGATGGAGAGGAGAGGAGGTGGTTTTGCAATGGAGAAGAGGGACAGGAGTGTGCAACAGCGATTTAGGATTGGACGGGAGGGCCAGTGCGCTATGACTGGGTCAAAATCAAAATCAATTTACCCTTCAATTAAGAAAGCGACCCCACATTAACTAGTCTCCCTTTTATTCTGGGTCATAATTGACCATGACTTTCGCGAATAAAATATATGTTGTACATTGCAAAAATAATATAATTTTAAAGTACATTCAGATACGAACCAAATGATACAATTTTTGGTGACATTCATTCCCATTTTGCTTGTCAAATACAGTACGTGGTCAAACTTTGACCCAAAATACGCAAAACAAAAAAATACTTCCAAGACCAGCGTCGCTCTTCCGCTCTTCTCCTCTTAAACCACCGCTGCTCCTCTCCTGTTCCAATCGAAATCCAGCGTCGCTCCTCTCCTGTTCTAATCCAAACTGCTCCTCTCCTATTCCATTCAAAAACCACTGCCGGCGAGTGAAGGTGTTGTGGAGAAGTAGATCGATGGAGGAGTACAACCGATACGTGAGGATCGCAGATGGCGACCCTGTGAAGCTAGCTAGGATGTTGGAGATACAGTCTTGGTTTGACAACAAGGACCAACTAGTGGTGACGGCAACATCCATGGCCAAATATGTGCAACAGAGCAAAAAGGCGGTGATACTCCCGGAGGGAGTCACGCGTGAGTACATAGAGCTGCTCCTCTAGGCCATGGAGCAAACAGTTTCACCGAATCTGATCGTGAGGGAGCGGTGGTGGGAGCATCGATTCCAAATGGAGCATACACCAGAAATTGAAGGATCGAGCATCTACAGGGTGTCGTTTGTGAGGGTGTCATGCCAGAGCGAGCCGATGGAGTCTTCGTCGACCAAACCCAACTGCAAGAGGAGAAACGTAGTTGGCCTGACGACGCTTCCCCGCTATCCTCTCCCTCGCTGTTCATATCGTCTCACGGGGCGGATGTCTGCCGCCAAGGAATAGGAGGGGACTTCCCCCCAGCCCAATAGTCGGGCAGGTTGTGAATTGTTAGGATGAGCTTAGGGTTGTCAGTATTTGTAGGTTGTGAATTGTGTTTTGTGTTGTGTATTTTGAGAGTACTTTCAGATATGAATGTCTTTTGAATTTCAGATTTGCAGTATTGAGCATATGAAGTATTTTATGAATTCTAGAGATCTATTTTTAGCACTTAAAAAATATAGTTTCATAGGAGTATAAAAGTGCAGACAATGTGATTCTCAGAGAAGAAACTGCAAGTTTCAGTTTCAGATAAGAAACTGCAAGTTTAGTTTCAGATAAGAAACTGCAACTTTCAGAGGCAGAGCATTTATATTAACACGGCCTTTTCAAATAGGGTTAACATCATGTTGGAAGTTTTATTCATGGTCGAAAATGGAACTACCAGCTAGTTAACATCATGTTGATCAACATTCATGCATATCACATCTTCATATGATGCACAGTCAAAAAGATATGCTATTTTCAAAATGCCCACACAATGTCGAGTGTGCGAAACACAGAGAAAACGAGGGACGAAGTTTTGGCAAATGTTGGACGTGGAGTGCGTAGATGACTATGGGGACCCACATTCAATAAAGGCAGAGGCAAAAAATTTGGAGATATTTTCCCCGCACAGGTGGAATCGGAACCTGGGCAGAATAGCTGTCGGGTAGTTTCACTTGGCTACTAGACTAGTTCAGTAGTTTCATTACTAATAAGGCACTTCCTCATGTGGTCGGATCCCCTCCTGCGCCTTTGTGCACATGTTGCCACGCTGCTGTCTGCCGTTGTGAACATGCTGAACAAACGAGAGGAATCTGGAGAGGACTGTATGTGGAGAGGCGGACAGTCGGGACCCACCAGGTCTATGGCCGTACGCAAGCAAGTGCCTCATTAAAAAAATACTTCCTCCTAATGTTATACTGACGTTGGGGCCCACGGGTTTGTCAACATAGTTACATTTTTTAGGTGATTCAACGTAGTTACTATAGGAGATAAATTCACCACGAAGCTGGGGAGCTGGAAGGTGTCATTTATTATCACTAGGGCAGCAAGTATCAGCTGGGTTTTGGGCTGCCCCGCCTAGGCTTTCTTTTTTAACATGCGCAGCCCACGACCTCGGATGGGAGGTCCATAGGCCTGTTTGTATTTTCTTGAGGGACGTCATGTATCGACCGGTCTATGGACCTCCCATCCGAGGTTTTATTTTTCCTGAAACATGGGCAACCCAATTTATGTATTTTTTTTGAAGAAAACGCAGAGATCTATTCTATTTTTCTATATAAGAATAGGAACGCCTGGTCCAACTTATGTTTCCCGTCTAACTATATTATATATATTTAAATTATTTTATATTTTATTATATATTATTGTTATTGTCATCATATATTTAACAGATACTTACATATGTAAGAAAATAATATCCCACATCTTATTAACTTATAAAAATAATTTCTTAACAATAAAATCCTGGATCGTTTTGGCACGAAAATCCTAGTGATTGTGTACAAAAGCTTGGTAAGATTTAAGGACGAATATAATAATAAATCACTTATTATTTAAATATATTTATACCAAAATGCTCAGCCCCTGTTTATTTTTTGATAACATTGCTGGCCGAACCCAGCATTATAATTAGAATCACCCTAGCAAAATCGTGTATTTCGAGAAAGTGCAAATGGCATGTAATTTTTTAGGAAAAAAATAAACAGGCCGCATGGACGCTACATTATTTGTTCACCCAGCCCAACTAATGGACTGTAATTCAAAAAAAAAGATCAAATTGACTGTAAATTCTACCCCGCAAAAAAAGACTGTAAATTCTGAAAAAATGGGGTGAATACGTGCCACATTTTGGAGGCTGAAATGTGGGCCAATAGTTCGAAGCCAACACAAGTTGTTGCCAACTTAGTTAGATTTACATCCAATGACTGGCATCCATCTTCAATCTCTCGTCTTCTTCCTCAAGCACCGCCGGGACCACCTCCCGCCTCCTACTCCTAGCAGCTCTGCTTAGCACGCTTCGCTGTGAAGCGCTACTCCACCGTTGGCCAGGCCATCCCTCCATCCCTCCACATCTCCTGTTCTTCTCCACCGACTGTCGAACCACACCGCACCAGAACCAGTTAACCCTCATACACCTCTTCGTCTGCGACTCTACTCCCGCGTCTTCCCATCTCCGGCTCGTTGCTGTCCGGGGCCTCGCCGTCGTCCACCATCTTGGATGCGCTCGGCGCGGCGTGGTCAACGTGGTCAACGAACGACACCATCGGAAGTAGACTATGCGTGGAGAGGCTGACAGCTGGGTCCACGGCCGCACGCAAAGAAATGCCTCCTTATTACACGCAAAATAATGATTCCTCCACCTGACAGCTGTGATCCACCAGAAGGGCCTCTGTATTTCGCGAAAAAAACGTTCCCCGTGCTGACAGGTCGGACCCACCAGCTATATCTTCGCACGCAAGGAAGTGCCTCCTTATTACGCACAAAAAATGAATACCCCCTTGCTAGGGACCCACCATAGTGGGAGGCTAACTTATGGGCCAACTAAGTTGACGGGGACGGAGGGCTCTGTCAACTTAGTCAATATGAATGATTCTAGCTCCAGTGACCGTACGATATCCATCCAACGACCGTAGTGCTTCTTCAACCTCTCATTTTCTTGCTCCAGCCACCCAAACCAGCGCCGGTCGTGCTGCGTGCTCCTGCCTCCCGTGGCCAGCTGTGATGCCACTGAGGCCTCACCGCCCCCTACTACTCCCACCGCTAGCCAGGCCATCCCTCTACTCACACACACCCACTGTTACTCCGCGGTGACGGCAGCCTCACACCGTAGCCGAACCCGTGAACCCTCATACTCCTCTACGCGTGGGCATCCACTGCCGCATCTTCCCGGCTCCACGTCGTCCCCTTTCTAGGCCTCGCCTTCGTCCACCGCCCTGGTGCTCTCGGCGCGGCGTGGTCAACATGGTCAAGGAACGACTTCCATCGGAAGAGTACTGTATGTTGATAGGCCGACAGCTGGGTCCAGGGCAGCCACAAGGAATTGCCTCCTTATTACGTGCAAAATAATTATTCCTCCTGTCGGTGTACTAGAGTAGGGGTACCCTAGTATCCTGAACTCGTGCACGGGCAGTTGCAGCGCCCCGCGGCAAGGCTTGCCGAACGACCGCCAGGGTCCTCCGTGGGTTCCCTTGGAGCCCCTTCAAGAACAAAGTATTTAAGATGAAGAGACAAGACCCCGGCAAGAGGAGCTTGCCGGGAAGGCCAACCAAGGCACCACAAGAAACTTGCCGCGACGCACCACACGTCCCGGCAAGATCCGGCGAGCGACAAGCTTCCGGACGCGGCAAGACGACGACCCTGGCGAGGTATTTGCCGGGGGCCAGCTGCCACTCCATACCCGCGCTCCAGCGCACCCGCCCGCGTGTCGCCATGAGGCTTCCTCAGGGGCGCGTGGAGGGAGCCTGTGCAGCCAGGGGTACGCGGTGGCAAGCGGAGATGAAGAGAAGGCCATCGTGGCAAACGGTGGCGCTCCTAACGGTCACTTTTTGCACTGTTTAGGCAACTCAGACGGGCATTCAATGACCTGGTCCCCTGCCGTCAGAGTTAGGTAGGGTGCACTGTGTCCACAGTAGCGGTAGCTGCACCTACCGCATCCTTTTCCATTTTTACCCTTCTAGTCTACGTTGCCACCTGTCGGTGACCCCTTGAAAGTATAAAAGGAGGCCCAAGCACAACGTAGAGGGGGTTCGGCTCATTCGAAACATCAGGAACACTCTCACGCTCGGTCTGGCAGCGTCCATCGCTCCTGAGCAAGAATTCAATACACACAAACAAGCAGCAGTAGGGTTTTACGCATCCGTGCGGCCCAAAGCTGGGTAAAACTGCTCACGTGTACTGCCTCGATCCGCTCTTTGCGCGGCCTCCGCCCCCCTCCAAACCGAAAGGGGCCCGGTCCCCATAGGTGTTGGTGGATCAGTTTCCCCGACATCTTTGGCGCGCCAGGTAGGGGGCGTCGAGATTGTGCGAACCCGATCCGGCGTGTACGCGAGCTAAATCTTCATCGTCTTCATCGACATGCCACCGAAGAAGATGGATTCGGAGGCAGCTGTTCCGTCTGCGTCGCTTTCACCGCCTCCGGAGCAAACGGGTGGTGGAGTGGACGCCGGCGGAAGAATGGGCGTCGACGGGGGAGCCCTCAGTGCGGCCAAGTCCAAGGACAAGGCAGCACAGACCTCGGCGTCCATGCACGCACCGCGCCCCTCTCAGGAGGCGCGGGACCAGCAGCGTCATGGCGTTCGCAGCGCCATACGTCCGCTGGGCCAAGATCAAGCTGGTGGTTCTCGTGGCGCTCAAGACCAACATGCACGTCAACACGCTGGCTCGAGCGAAGTACGGTCGCCTGGACGGGGCACTGCTCCTTCTAACGTGGTTAGGAGTCCGAGCACGCCCCACTCCTCGCACCGTTCACCTTTGCCGCCCACCACTCCAGCAGAAGCCTTGGCGCGATTTCAACTGCTCCTAGACTATCCTCCGACGGCGGACAAGACCGACGAATGGAGGGCCACTATCCAGAGCCTCATCGCCTTCGCCAACGGCGACACTGCGCGACAACCAAGCACCTCGCTGCCGCGACAAGATAGCCGGACGCGAGCCGATGGCAACAAGACCGGGGGAGGTGCGACTTCCATGCACTCTCCACTACGAAGGCCAAAATCGCCGACTCACCGGGTCCACCCCGACAGCGGCTCCACCGCGTCGTCGGACCCACGAGCTCGTCGCGACCAACGTCAAGTTCTCCATGAACGACAACAAGAAGACGCTCGAACCCGCATCGAGCGCCGAAGAGAAGCGCGACGTCAATCCGACAAGCGCGCTGGGCCCTCTGTTGACATGCATGCGCCAGGGGAACCAGGCGATCTGCCGTACGCGGTAGGTTGTCCTGCGTTCACCCGTGAGCTGCGGCAAGTCCAGTGGCCCAGCACAAAGAATTTCAAACCAGACGTACCAGAGAAGTATGACGGCAAGACGCATCCGTCGGAGTTTCTCAGCATCTACACCATCGCGGTGCAGGCTGCCGGGGGACGGGACGACAAGATCCTTGCCAACTACTTCCCGCTGGTACTCAAGCCCAACGTCAGGTCCTGGCTCATGCACTTGCCGGACAATTCCATCTCCTCTTGGGCAGATTTATGCCACCAGTTTGTCGGCGCCTTTACAGGCGGCCACAAGACACATGGCCAAGAGAGCGATCTTCATCTGCTCGCCCAGAAGGAAGGAGAGCCACTGCGCAAGTACATTCAGAGATTCAGCCGTGTACAGCACAACATTCCAGACGTCCACCCCGCCGCGATCATCAGCGCATTCCATCAGAACGTGCGAAACCGAAGGATGAGGGAGGAGATGGCGATGTGTAAGATCAGAGACGTCAGCGAGCTTTACGCCTTGGCCGACAAGTGTGCACGCGCTGAAGAGGGGAGGAGACTCCCCGGAGAGAGTACAGGAGCAGGAGGATCCGATAGTGAGGATGCCGCCCCGACAAGGAAAGGCCGGCGGCGGAACAACAGAAGGAAAAAGGGCAAGGAAGTGCTAGCTGTCGAGCAGATCGGCAACGGAGGTGGCGCCAAGGAAGCTAAAGCTGGTGGCTCCGACAAGGAGGCCCAGCTTGTGGCAGCCGCCGACAAGCAGGACAGCTCCGGCAAGCAGTATTGTAAGATTCACCGCACCAAGGGTCACGATCTCCAGAACTGCAAGAAAGTCAAACAACTTGTTGAGCAACAGAAAGCTGAGTACGAGCGGCGCGACAAGGAGAAGGCCCAGGAAGGAACTGGTGGATCCGGCAAGAAACGTCCCGGCCGAGGAGGACGCTGCGGCAAGGCCAAGCAGCGGCAAGGAGACAGACCTCCCCGCGGCCGCGACAAGGATGAAGATGACGATGATGACAAAGACGTGGATGATGACGAGGCCAACGAGCAGGAATTTCAGAAAGCCACAGAGGTCCTGTGTGTTGACGGTGGCGCCTCTCTGCATATTTCGCACCGCCAACTCAAGCAGTGGATGCGGGAAGTGAATGCAGCAGAGCCATCCGTAGAGTCACGCAAGCCTCTGAAATGGTCCAGCACGCCTATCATTTTCGACATTGAGGATCACCCTGATCGCGTAACTGCGGTCGGGTGCTTGCCGATGTTGGTTTCACCAACTATCCACAACCTCAAGGTCACAAAGATGCTAGTTGACGGCAGGGCCGGCTTGAATCTGATCTCCTCCGCGGTCCTTCAGAAACTCCAGATCCCTGACAGCGAGCTCGAAGAGACCGGCACATTCCAAGGAATCAACCCGGGAAGGAGCAAGCCGAAGGGGAAGATCACGCTGCCGGTCACATTTGGCAGCGAGCTGAATTTCAGAACTGAGAGGGTCACATTTGACGTTGCCGATTTTCCATTGCCCTACAATGGGATCCTTGGCCGTCCAGCGCTCGCCAAGTTTATGGCAGCCTCTCACTATGCATACAACATGCTCAAGATGCCAGGCCCGATAAGTGTCATCTCTGTCCCCGGCGACAAGAAGGATGCCCTTATCTGCGCCGACAAGATCTACCGGGAAGCAGCAGCCGCAGCTGATCGCAACACACTTGCCGCTGAAGCTCCTGGGGGGAAGAAGAAGACAAAGTCCGGCAAGAGCTCTGATGCCCACTCCGGCAAGCGCACCTCTTCGGAGTGCTGCGCTACCGTCGAGGACGCACCATCGAGCTCCACCGGCAAGTGCAAGAAGACGATGGCAGCTCCACCTGAGACCAAGAAGGTGTCCACCAAGGAGGACGGCACTGGTGGTACCTTCACCATCAGTGCCACGCTTGACCCCAAATAGGAAAGCGCGCTCATTGCTTTCCTGCGGGCGAATGTCGACGTGTTTGCATGGCAACCGTCTGATATCCCCGGTGTTCCCAGGAAAGTAATTGAGCACCACCTAGCCGTTTGTCCTCATGCTCGGCCCGTCAAGCAGAAAGTCAGGAAGCAAGCAGTGAGCGCCAAGAGTTCATTGCAGAAGAGATCAGGAAATTGGAAGCAGCAGGCCTTGTCAGAGGAGTGCTCCATCCCACGTGGTTGGCCAATCCTGTAGTCATGCGCAAGGCGAACGGGAAATGGAGGCTTTGTATAGACTTCACTGATATCAATAAAGCTTGTCCCAAAGATCCATTTCCCTTGCCGCGCATTGACCAGATTGTTGACTCCACAGCTGGATGTGATTTGCTTTCATTTCTTGATGCATATTCAGGATACCATAAAATCTTCATGGCAGAAGAGGATGAAGAGAAAACCGCATTTATCACCCCATGTGGCACGTACTGCTTCGTACGGATGCCTTTCGGTTTGAAGAATGCTGGATCAACATTCGCAAGGGTAGTCCATCGTGCTTTTGAGCCGCAAATGCACAGAAATGTGGAAGCCTACATGGATGATATAGTGGTCAAGTGCAAAAACAGGGCGACCCTGATCCAAGATTTAGACGAGACATTTGCAAATCTGCGCAAGATCAACCTCAAGCTTAACCTCGAGAAGTGCATGTTTGGAGTCCCTTCCGGCAAGCTTCTCGGGTTCTTCGTGTCTCAGTGGGGAATTGAAGCCAATCCCGACAAGATCAAGGCCATTGAGCAAATCGAAGCACGAAAGCGCGTCAAGGATGTACGAAGGCTTGCCGGTTGCGTGGCTGCTCTTAGCAGGTTTATCTCCAGATCTGCTGAGCGCGCCCTGCCATTTTTCAAAATTTTGAAAAAGGCAGGTCCAATGAAATGGACTCCGGAAGCGGAGGCTGCGCTGCAGGACTTGAAGAGATACATGTCCTCCACTCCAACGCTTGTTGCACCTAAGCCGCAAGAGAAGTTGCTGCTGTATATAGCGGCAACCAACCAAGTGGTTAGTGCTGCGTTAGTGGCGGAGAGGGAGGCAGATGATGAGCCAGCAACGACGGCAGCTCCATCCAGCGACATGCAGGGGGCTTCGCCGACAAGCTCTGGTCCGGCAAGCTCTTGTCCCGACAAAGATGGATCTGCGCAGACACACAACGAGATGCAGAAGAGAATGGTGCAGCGCCCAGTTTACTTTGTCAGTTCCCTTCTGCAGGGAGCCAGATCAAGGTACTCTGGAGTGCAGAAGTTGCTTTTCGGCCTCCTCATGGCCTCGAGAAAGCTGCGCCATTACTTCCAAGCACATGAGATCACAGTCGTCACTCACTTTCCGCTGAAAAGGATACTGCAAAATCCAGAAGCAACAGGCAGGATTGTCGAGTGGGCGCGGAACTGTCAAGCTTTGGCCTCAAGTTTGAGAGCACTTCAACTATCCAAAGCAGAGCATTGGCAGAGTTCATAGCAGAGTGGACGCCAACCCCAGATGAAGAAATTCCAGAGACAAGCATTCCCGTCAAAGAGACAAGCAAGGAGTGGCTGATGTACTTTGATGGTGCCTTCTCGCTGCAAGGCGCCGGTGCAGGCATGCTGCTTGTCGCACCCACCGAAGAGCACCTCAAGTACGTAGTCCAGATGCACTTTCCCAAAGAGCAAGCAACCAACAATACTGCAGAGTATGAAGGATTGCTTGCCAGTCTCAGAATCGCAGCAGACCTTGGGATCAAGAAGCTCATTGTCAAGGGTGACTCACAGCTTGTCGTCCGCCAAGTGAACAAGAATTACCAGAGTCCGTTGATGGAAGCATATGTTGATGAAGTGAGGAAGCTAGAAGAGCACTTTGACGGCCTACAAATGGAGCATATCCCAAGAGCTCAGAATGACATTGCTGATGGCCTGTCAAAGTGTGCCGCACTAAAAGTACCTGTGGAACCAGGGATCTTTGTGCTCAAGTTGACTCAACCATCCATAACACCATCAACTGAACAAAGCAAGAAGAGGAAGTTGGTTTCCGGTGACTACTTTCCGGCAGAGCTCCCCGAAGCCGCCGCCAAGAAAGTCCCCAAGATCAACACCAAGGATGCTGAGGGGCAGTCTGCTCCGGCAAACCTTATGGTTTGTTCCATCGAAGCAGACGCTCCCGACAAGTTTTGCTCCGGCAAGCTTGCCGGGGAACATCAAGCTCCGGCAGGGCCGCAAGTCCTTGCCGTAGAAGCGGATGTTCCCGCGGCAGCAGATACGCCTTTAGTCCTTGTTGTCGAGCCACAAGCTCCAGCATGGGCACAGCAGATTGTCCATTTCCTTCAGACAGGAGAGCTTCCCGAAGAGCAAGAAGAAGCGGAAAGAGTAGCCCGGCAGTCAAGTATGTACCAGTTTGTCGATAACATACTATACAGAAGAAGACTCAACGGTGTGAAATTGAAGTGCATTCGCCGGGAAGATGGACAACAACTGTTGGCAGAGATACATGGAGGCATATGTGGTCACCACATTGGTGCAAGAGCACTTGCCGGCAAAGCATTCCGACAAGGTTTCTTCCGGCCGACAGCCCTCCAGGATGCAACTGCACAAGTAACCAAGTGTGAAGCGTGCCAGTTCCACTCCAAACAGATACACCAGCCAGCTCAAGCTCTCCAGACGATCCCTTTATCCTGGCCATTTTCGGTCTGGGGGATCGATATCCTCGGCCCCTTCCCCCGAGTTGTCGGGGGCTTTGAGTACTTGTACGTCGCAATCGACAAGTTCACAAAGTGGACGGAAGTGCATCCAGTGAGGAAGGTAACAGCACAGTCAGCAGTCAAGTTCTTCAGGTCGATTGTTTGCCGTTTCGGGATCCCTAACAAGATCATCACCGACAACGGCACGCAATTCACGAGCCGCACCTTCATGCAGTACGTCCAAGACCTTGGCGCCAAGGTCTACTTCGCTTCTGTTGCTCATCCGAGAAGCAACGGTCAAGCAGAGAGGGCAAATGCTGAAGTGCTGCGCGGGCTCAAGACCAGAACTTTCGACAGGCTACACAAGTGCGGAAAGAACTGGATCGAGGAGCTGCCGGTGGTTCTTTGGTCAATCAGAACGACACCAAATCGAGCCACTGGCCAGACACCTTTCGCTCTAGTCTATGGAGCAGAGGCAGTTCTCCCCACAGAACTCGTATACGGGTCACCTCGAGTGCTCGCTTATGATGAGCTTGAGCAAGAGCAGCTGTGGCAAGACGACGCGCTGCTCCTTGAGGAAGATCGTCTTCAGGCTGCTGTACGAGCTGCTCGATACCAGCAAGCTTTGCGCCGCTATCATAGCCGCAAAGTTAAAGCCAGAAGCTTCGAGGAAGGCGACCTTGTTCTTCGGCGCGTTCAATCCGCCAAGAATTCCAACAAGTTGATGCCGAAGTGGGAAGGCCCTTATTGGGTAAGACGAGTCACGAGGCCTGGCGCTGTCCACCTTGAGACCAAAGATGGCGTTCCGGTGAGCAACTCCTGGAACATAGAACATCTTCGTAAGTTTTTCCCGTAAGGCGCGGTTGCCGGAACCCCGTTCCGGCAACCACCTTTTGTACAAGTCTTGCCGCTGTTGCATGTAATCCTTTGTACAAAGCCGGGCGCAGATCCCGTGCATAAGTAAAACCCCATGTGCTCCGCACAGCTTGTCCATTTCATGCATTAGTTCCTTTCTTGCATGCAATTATCTGACACTTTGTGCAGCACCTACACCCGGTAAGCAGTAACGAGCCGAAGAGCTCCATACTATAATTTTCTCTTCTTTCTTTTTCTTCTAAAGGAAAAGAAGGTTCCCTCACCCATAAGGTTT
>NC_041389.1:596050281-596098772 GCF_002162155.2 Triticum dicoccoides | reverse complement strand
ATAATGGTGTGGAACGGGCCGTTCAAGAGAGTTTCTCCTTGCCGGGAAGCAGACGACAGAAAAGCTAAGTTGCCAAAGTTTGAGCAATCAATTTTTTTTAAATTCTTTAAGTTATCTCCCTTGAACGACCGCACTTTGTATGGAAAACCTGTGCGCGGAGGAACCAACTCGTAGCTAGTTGCGCCTTTACTTTGTTTCGAGTCCGCTCAACAACTTAAGTGAGCTGCTAGCGCCCTTACTTTGCTTCGAGTCCGCTCAGCAACTTAAGTGAGCCGCTAGCGCCCTTACTTTGTTTCGAGTTCGCTTAGCAACTTAAGTAAGCTACAACTAGTTGCGACAAGGTTTCTTGCCGGTAGCGGCACCGCCAGCAGGCTGTTGACGTCCCGCACTCAGCGCTCGCGGCCCAGGTGTCTGCACCGGCAAGTTCCCTAAAAGCGTAGGGTAAAAAGACATACAAAGGGAGGGATCAAGTAAAGGGAATAACATTGCAATCATTCCATAGAACAAAGCTATATTACAAAAATAATTTGTCGCGCCTCTAATAAAGTGTTCCCGTGACATGGCTGGCAGCGATAAGGAAATAAGAAGTGGGCGGCCTAATCTACGCGATCGCCTTCGACCCTATTGATTCCGCTCACCTTGTCCACAATGGGTGCGACAAGGGCTTTGAGCTCCTCCAGATCAGCTTCTGGCGGCAAGGTCCTGAGGATGTTGGTGAGGCGGAGGCCCGGATTGCGGAAGGCCACCTTCATCAGCACCTTCTCCAGAACTCCGGCGCAAATCGTGCGCGACTCGTCGGCCAGCTGCTTTGGGATCCGTTCCCGGAGCTGCTGGAGAGCCATCGCCACGCCCTTGAAGAACAGAGTGAGCTTGGTGCTGGGTTGGAGATTCTCGTCGGAGGAATACCCGAAGCCTTCCACCCCCAACTGCACCAGCTCCTCTTCAATGACTGCAGCAACGTTCACGAGGCCCTCCGTCCAGAGCGCCACGGTATCTCTGAGGCTATTCTGGGTTTCGGCGGCCCTCGCCAGCAGCGCATCGTTGGCCTTGATGTCTTTCTTCAAGTCTACCTCCCGTTTCCTGGCGCTGTCCAACGTCTCCGTCAAGGTGGCCAGCTTCAGCGTCAGATCGGCGTTGGAGTCCTTGGCGGCGCTCAGTTCCTTGCCCCTCTCGGCGAGTCGGCCCTGCAGCTCACCGTGGGCAAGGGCGTCCTTCTCGCGCTCTAGCTTGAGCGTGGCAAGCTCTTTGCCACCAATCTTCAGATCAGCTTCTAGCTGCACCACCTTTGCCTCCAATTCTTTCTTGGCGGCCTCGGCAGCCGCAGCCGCATCCTTTGCCTCTTGAAGCGTCCCGCCAAGTGCCCGTTCACGTGCGGCAAGCTCCTCTTCGTGGCTGTCGAGGTTCACTTTCCGCTGAGTCAGCTCGCCTTCCCGCGCGTACAGCTTCTCGCCGGTGAGCCGCTGCTGCTCTTCAGCCTCAGCCTTCTCAAGGAGGAAGGCCTTCCGCTCCTCAGCAAGCTACTCCCGCTCCTCCGCCAAGGCCCGGAGAGTTTCTTGGCGAAGACCCCGGAGCTCCTCTGCACGCTTCTCTATGTCCATGCTCGCCCTCGCAACAAGCGCTTCCCGGGACTCCAACTTGACTTGGCGGGCGCGGTAGAGCGCCAGCAGCCTCCGTAGCAGCCGCTCCTCCTCAGGCTCGCCGCTGCTGCTTCCCGGCGCGTCGACGATTGACAACCCGGCGGAGGCAAGCACCTCCCCATCCAGAGCTTCTCCTTCCACCGGCGCCCTGGAGCTTGACGCCCAGGGGAGCTTGATGAAGATGCCCTCGCCGGCCTTCAGATAGGCGCCGGGCTGGGACTCCTCGGAGTCTACCGTCGCGGCAGCGGCGGAGGGATCGGCGGTTGGTGTAGCGCCTGGCGCTCCTGCGGCCTCAGGACCGTCAGTGCGATCGCCAGATCCCCCTCCAGCTTCTTCGGCAGCAGCCTTGGCGGCCTCTTCACCGGCGGGCACGTCAGCACCGGCTCCTTCTTCGGTGGCCGCGGCATCATCAGTATTGCCGCGCGCGTCCTCCTCGCCGCCCGCCTCGGTCTCCATCGGATCCGCGGAGGGTGGGTTTGACGACCGGAGAAGAAGGAGAAATCAAACAAGTATCCGAGAAGAAAAATCAGCAGAAGACTACAAGGAAAGTTTCGGGCAAGAAGGACTACCTGTGCTGGGATCTGCTGTCATGACCTCCACCACCGGGGGATCGTTGGCGCTGTCCCTTGCCAGAGACTCCCCCCTTGCCGGAGACTCCTCCCTTGCCGGAGATCGCTTCCTTGCCGGAGAACGCTCCCTTGCCAGGGAGTCCGCCCTTGGCGGCGTAGTCGAAGCAGACGACGAGTCGGAGGAGATCACCACGCCCTCCTGATGAAGCTGTTCTGCACCTGCACAAACAAACCAGTGATCAGATGTCAACAAAGGAAAAGAGCAACCACGCGCACCCAGAAGCAGAAAGTAAACCATATGCTTACGCTGGGGGCTGCGCTGGGGGCTGCTCTGCGAAGTGATGGCCGGATCCAGCAAGGTGGTCTCGGGCGCGACTCCTGTCGTCGCAGTGGGCTCGTCCTCGATGACCACCACCTGAGCCTTGGCCCTCTTCGCCGCCCTCTGGGCCAGAGTCCTAAAAAGGGAGAGTCCAGGGTGGGTCAAATCAGATGCAAGACAGGAATGGCAAGTTGAAGAACTACAAGAACAAGCAAGGGAATCTTACTCTTCTTCTTGCTCCTCGTCGGAGCTGAGCGCGGAGAGGTCGAAGTTCGGCCCACTTCCAGCGCGACGAGGTGGAGGGGTGGGATCCCTTGACCGCTTGGCGGGGGCTGCGGCGCCAGCCCGAGACTGCCCCGCTTCAGTTGTCGCTGCGGTGGGAGGCGCTCCCACGGCAACCGTACTTGCCGCAGTAGAGTGCGTCGCGCGACGCTGTGGCTGTTGGCCCACTTGCCGCCCTGCTACGTCGCCGACCCTGCGGAGGCGCCTTCTTGGCTGCGCTGGGGGCTGCGCTGCGGGCCCTGCTCGCGGCAAGCTCCTCGGAGATGGCGGGCCGCTCGCACCCTTGGCGGGCTCGTTCGACTCGGCGTCGGGCACGGCGAGCTCTTCTTCCTCTTCGGGCTGCTCCCGTTCGGCAAGACTCATCGCCAACGCCGCGTCCGCTTCCTCCACGGTGAACCCGAATTCACCCGCGGCCGCGGCTGCCGCCGCCTCTTCCGCCCTGGTGGCGATGCGCTCCATCTCTTGATCAGTGGTGTCGTGGGTGAGGAGCTTCTTCTCGTCAGCATTGACCGCCACCTCCACTAGGCTGTCGAAGAACTGCTGCACGACGTCGCCGGCGGGCTCTTGCCAAGTTGGAGCGATCCCGTGCGAGTCACACAACGGCATCATGGCGCAGATGCGGTCGCGCGAGGAGTTGTTGCACAGAGGAACGACGCCTGCCGGCAACCTGAACCACTCGGGATGCTGTGGGTCATGCTTGAATATCTCCTTGAGTATCCCGTCCAACTCTATGACGGTGAAATTGAAGTTGAGGCCTGGGCGCAACCTCATGATATCTGCCGGGCCTCCAAATTCCCAGGCGGGTCTCCCCCTCGCCTGCAGAGGGGCGATGCGCCGGCGAAGGAAATCTGCGCCGACAGCTCCTACAGTCAGCCCGGCAAGCCTGAGGCGCAAGATCCGAGTGGTGGCGATCTTCAGCTTGTCGTCATCCATGGAGAGAGCGCTCCAGTCATTGCCACGCACTGCTGGGGCTTGGCGCAGGGCGGTGAACGGCTGCGGGCTCTCTTCTACAACCCAACACCAATCTGCTCTCCACTCGTCCCACTTGCTGCGGAGCTCCCCCTCCAGATAGGTCTCCTTCTTGCCGGCCCGCGAGATCCAGGCGATCCCGCCGGCAAGAGGTTCCCCTCTCTCGACACGAGGCATAAAGAAATGGCGGAAGAGAGCTACGTTGGGGTGGACTCCGACAAAGTTTTCGCACAGATGGGCGAAAACTGCCATGGTCAGAACGGCGTTGGGGGTGAAGTCAAGGAGGTGGAGTCCATAGGTATTCATGACGTCGCAAAAGAAATCAGAGAATGGCGGGCAGAGCCCGCAGTAGAAGAACACGGCAAAGAAAGGGTAGCCGCCAACTGGAGCTTCTTGCGAGGTGATGGCGGAGAGTACCTTTGTACGCGGATGCGCCCGTGTCTCCGTAGACCAGAAGAGATAGTACCACTCCCTCAGATCCTTTGCGGAGATCTCGGGGAGGAAGGTGGCCCGCTCTTTCTGCAGCGCCTCAAGCCGCTGCGCTTCGGTCGACTTCACAGCTTTCGCGGCCTTCCCCTTTCCGGGCTTCGGAGCCATGGCGGAGGCGGTGGGGGAGATCAACGGCGCTGGTAGTGGCGGCGGCGACGGGAGCGGAGCGCTGCTCTCTTTCGACTTTGGAAGCGGAGGGGGGCGGCGGAGGTTTCTGCGATTGCAACAGCGAATGACGAAGATAGGGGAAATACCCCTGTTTCCCCTGCTTATAAGGAGGAGGGGGCGGACGTTGCGCTCTTTCCGAATAAAGAACCACCCACGATCTCCCCCACGTCGCCGTGATTGACGCGTGCCGTTGCGGGGGGTGCGGTGGATACGGAGTTAGATTCGGCATACCCCAGGCCCGCGCGTGCCCGTGCCCTGTTTTGGGCCTGGCCCAAAAGCGCTCGGTACCGTGTATGGCCCAGGCCCAGGGGCTCCTGTCGGTGTACTAGAGTAGGGGTACCCTAGTATCCCGAACTCGTGCACGGGCAGTTGCAGCGCCCCGCGGCAAGGCTTGCCGAACGACCGCCAGGGTCCTCCGTGGGTTCCCTTGGAGCCCCTTCAAGAACAAAGTATTTAAGATGAAGAGACAAGACCCCGGCAAGAGGAGCTTGCCGGGAAGGCCAACCAAGGCACCACAAGAAACTTGCCGCTACGCACCACACGTCCCGGCAAGATCCGGCGAGCGACAAGCTTCCGGACGCGGCAAGACGACGACCCTGGCAAGGTATTTGCCGGGGGCCAGCTGCCACTCCATACCCGCGCTCCAGCGCACCCGCCCGCGTGTCGTCATGAGGCTTCCTCAGGGGCGCGTGGCGGGAGCCTGTGCAGCCAGGGGTACGCGGTGGCAAGCGGAGATGAAGAGAAGGCCATCGTGGCAAATGGTGGCGCTCCTAACGGTCACTTTTTGCACTGTTTAGGCAACTCAGACGGGCATTCAATGACCTTGTGCCCTGCCGTCAGAGTTAGGTAGGGTGCACTGTGTCCACAGTAGTGGTAGCTGCACCTACCGCATCCTTTTCCATTTTTACCCTTCTAGTCTACGTTGCCACCTGTCGGTGACCCCTTGAAAGTATAAAAGGAGGCCCAAGCACAACGTAGAGGGGGTTCGGCTCATTCGAAACATCAGGAACACTCTCACGCTCGGTCTGGCAGCGTCCATCGCTCCTGAGCAAGAATTCAATACACACAAACAAGCAGCAGTAGGGTTTTACGCATCCGTGCGGCCCGAAGCTGGGTAAAACTGCTCACGTGTACTGCCTCGATCCGCTCTTTGCGCGGCCTCCGCCCCCCTCCGAACCGAAAGGGGCCCGGTCCCCATAGGTGTTGGTGGATCAGTTTCCCCGACACCTCCACCTGACAGCGTGGACCCACCTACGGGCAACCGTATTTCATGAAAAAATGTTTCCCCCTGACTGCTGGGAGCCCCCAGCTACACCTGTTCAAGAAATCGTCCGATTAACCAGTTAACTTGCCGATTAATCCCTACTCCTAGGGTCATCGAGTAGCTGATAAACCGATAAATCATCCGATTAATTGATTAAATGGCCAATTAACTTGCCGATTAGCCTATTAATCCCCTACTCGCCAACCAACCGAGCAGCTACCAGTTAACGATTTCCTCAACAATGCCAGCTACATCTTCGCACGCAAGGACGTGCGTCCGGGCAAAAACAAACGATTCGCCCCCCTGACAGCTGGGACCCACCAGCCTCATCTTTGCACACAAGGAAGTGCCTGACAGTCGGGACCCACCTGGTCGAAGTATACGTAGCGTTGTCATTCTGTCCGCGAACGTGTACGTACATACTGGTCGATGTAGAGGCACGCACGTGTCGTAGTAGAGGCGCGCATGTAGCATCTACACGTACGTACATCAGCCAGTGTGCAAGAAAAAAAATATGGCCACGTACGTACATATGGGCGTGGTCTCGAACGCCTACTCGCGCATACGTATGACTAGGGCTCGTGTACATGCCTGGGTCGGAACAAAGAATGGGGAGGCAACAGAATGCATCATGTTCATCGGGAGGCAATGGAACGCGTGGGAGCCAACCGGCTTGGATAGAACAACCGATAGAAACGAGGCCTAGCATACCGCAGAACAGAGGAAACAACCTTGTGTTCAACCGGCCACGTTCGAAATAGGATCCTGTTCATTAGGAGGGGTCTGGTGTACCGCAAAACAAAGGAAACGGACTTGTGTTGGACCTCCTACGATCGAAACGGGGTCCTATTGATCGGGAGGGGTATGGCGTACCGCAAAACGGAGGAAACGGACCTGTGTTGGAGCGCTACGGTCCAAACAGGGGTCCTGTTCATCGGGAGGGGTGTGGCATACCGCAAAAGGGGCTCCACAGGATACTCTTTATCTCCACCATCGACCTCCTCCAGCCTCCACGGGCTACTGTTCATCCACCATCGACCTCCTGCAGCCTCCACCTATGACTGTTCATCGACGGGCTCCTGTTCATCCAGCCTCCACCGCACGCTGCTTCACCGGCTACTGTTCAACCACCCATCTCCACGGGCTCGTGTTCAACCACCCCTCCATGGGCTACTGTTAATCTAGCCCTCCACCGTCTACTGTTCATCCAGCCCTCCACGGTCCACGGGGTCGTCCTGTTCATCCAGCCCTCCACGGGGTCCTGATCATCCAGCCCCAACAGGCTCGATCGATCGGGGTCCTGTTCATTCAGAGGCAACACCACGGGGTCCTGTTCATCCACCCCCACCGGGAACTCTTCATCCAAACCCCCCAGTAATGCTCACTGTTCATCAAGGGAAGGAGGCAGTAGGGTTCGATCGACTTCAGTTAGCAGTAGTAGCAAAGGAATCACTCGGGTTCAGTAATGTAGCTAGTGCAATCGCTCGGGTTCAGTTAGAGCCCAACGCCTCGCTCGGGTTCAGTTAGATCCCAACGCCTCGCACACACGCGCGTAAGTGTACGAGAGAAATGCGCATTTCTCGGCCCCCGATCACCCACCGTAACTGGGAACTCGCCGAAATTTTCCTTGCCCGAAGCTTCTACCACGGTTTTTTCCGCCATGGACGCCCCAAAGAATGTCATGCAGCTGCGTCTCCGGCCCGCCCAGGACGAAAAGCCCATTTTCTGTCATGATTTTTTGTCATAGAAGTAGGAGCCCACCACATCTATGATGATACCGGGTTTTGTCACAATTATCGTCATAGAAGTGTCATAAGTATGACAGGAAAAAAATCGTTCGGCCCAAAATGTCACGGATGTGTCTTTTTTTTGTAGTGGAAGCTGGTCACCTGTGATGATCTCCCCCTCTGGCAGGGTGCCAGAACAGGCTCCCGATTGGTTTTCGGTGGCTACAGAGGCTTGCAGTGACGGAACTTCTGATCTAGGGTCTCCGTGAGGGTTTTTGGAATATTTGAGAATTTATAGGGCGAAGAGGGGGTGTGGGAGGCCACCGAGGTGGGCACAACCCACCAAGGCGCGCCCTGGTGGGTTGTGCCCCCCTCGGGGCACCCCCAGTTGATGCTCTGGCCCATTGGTAGTCTTCTGGTCATAAAAAATCCACAAAAAGTTCCACGATGTTTGGAGAACTTTCATTTCTGCACAAAAAACAACACCACGATAGTTCTGCTGAAAACAGCCTCAGTCTGGGTTAGTTCCATGCAAATGATACCAAAACCATATAAAATTATTGTAAACATGGCATGAATACTTCATAAATTATAGATACGTTGGAGACGTATCGACATCCCCAAGCTTAATTCCTACTCGTCCTCGAGTAGGTAAATGATAAAAGAAATAATTTATGAAGTGTGAATGCTAGCAAAGTGCATAAGTTTGATTAATAATAATTTCAATCACTTTTCCTAGCATCATAATAGCAACTCTTTCTCATAAAACTTTTCATCTTAAAGTAACAACCAATTCACATGTTAAGGTTCAAACAATGAATTCTCTTGAAACTCAACAACCTATATTCTTAGTCACCAAACAATTGCAATTCAACTTATTCAACAGAGTGTAAGTAATAGCTCCACATACTCAACCATCATATAGTCTTCTATGATGGCTAACACTCACCTCATACACATGAGCAAAACGTTTCAATCGGACCCATAGAAAGATAGGGGATTATAATTTCGCCTCCCAACGTATTTGCCTCAAGGGTGATGTCAACAATAATAACTCGTGATATCCATATCCAACTGGACATATGTGCCTAGATCTTTCCTTACCACATGATGCTTGCCAAAAGAGAAAATAAAAAGGAATAGAGAGAAAGACTTTGACTCATGCATGAAAGTAAATACATAAAAGTAAAAGATAGGCCCTTCGCAAAGGGAAGCAGAGATTGCCATGCACTTTTTGGTTGTATGCTCAATCCCTTAGTGCAAGAGAACGTCACGTTATATTGCCCCTTCTGAGGGCAAACTTTATTATGCAGTATGTTGCTTTTATTCTTCGCCATCACAAGTTCATACAATGCTCAATTTTCTCTTACACTAAATGATCTAACACTTTTAGAAGCAAATTTTATTGTCTTATTGCACCGATGACAACTTACTTGAAGGATCTTGCTCAATCCATAGGTAGGTATGGTGGACTCTCAAAACAAGATTTGGGTTTACGGGTTTTTGGATGCACAAGTAGTATCTCTACTTGGTGCAGAATATTGGCTAGCAAGGATAGGGGGCAAGCACCACATGTTGAAGGATCTATGACAATATAACTTCTATGTGAATATGAACAAAGATAAATCATTACGTTGTCTTCCTTGTCCAACGTCAACAATTTTGGCATATAATATTTTGATCGGGGCTCTGAGGGAGTCTTGGATTAAGGTGTCCTCGGGCGTCTGGACTATTGACATGGGCCGGACTAATGGACTATGAAGATACAAGACAGAAGACTTCGTCCCATGTCCGGATGGGACTCTCCTTGGCGTTCGGATATGAAGATTCCTTTCTCTGTAACCGACTTTGTACAACCCTAGCCCCCCCCCCCCGGTGTCTATATCAACCGGAGGGTTTAGTCCGTAGGGCAGAATCATAATCATAGAGGCTAGACTTCTAGGGTTTTAGCCATTACGATCTCGTGGTAGATCAACTCTTGTAATACTCATATTCATGAAGATCAATCTAGCAGGAAGTAGGGTATTACCTCCATAGAGAGGGCTGCTACCTCTTGAGCACTGCGTTGGATTTCCCCGAAGAGGAGAGGATGATGCAGTAAAGTAGTGTAAGTATTTCCCTCAGTTTTTTAGAACCAAGGTATCAATCCAGTAGGAGATCACGCACAAGTCCCTCGTACCTGCACAAAATGATAGCTACTCGCAACCAACGCGATTAGGGGTTGTCAATCCCTTCACAGTCACTTATGAGGGTGAGAACTGATAGAGATGATAAATAATATTTTTGGTATTTTTGATATAGAGATGCAAAGTGAAAAGTAAAAGGCAAAGTAAAAACAAAGCAAGTATTAAAGTAATGGAGATTGATATGATGAGAATAGACCCGGGGGCCATAGGTTTCACTAGTGGCTTCTCTCAAGAGCATAATTATTCTATGGTGGGTGAGCAAATTACTGTTGAGCAATTGATAGAATTGAGCATAGTTATGAGTATATCTAGGCACGATCATGTATATAGGCATCACGTCCGAGACAAGTAAACCGAAACGATTCTGCATCTACTACTATTACTCCACTCATCGACCGCTATCCAGCATGCATCTAGAGTATTAAGTTAAAAACAGAGTAACGCCTTAAGCAAGATGACATGATGTAGAGGGATAACTTCATGCAATATGATAAAAATCCCATCTTGTTGTCCTCGATGGCAACAATACAATACGTACCTTGCTACCCCTCCTGTCACTGGGTAAGGACACCGCAAGATTGAACCCAAAGCTAAGCACTTCTCCCATTGCAAGAACTACCAATCTAGTTGGCCAAACCAAACGGATAATTCGAAGAGACTTGCAAAGATAACTCAATCATACATAAAAGAACTCAGAGAAGATTCAAATATTATTCATAGATAAGCTGGATCATAAACCCACAATTCATCGGTCTCAACAAACACACCACAAAAAGAAGATTACATCGAATAGATCTCCACAAGAGAGGGGAGAACATTGTATTGAGATCCAAAAAGAGAGAAGAAGCCATCTAGATACTAACTATGGACCCGTAGGTCTGAGGTAAACTACTCACACTTCACCGGAGAGGCTATGGTGTTGATGTAGAAGCCCTCCGTGGTGGATGCCCCCTCCGGCAAAGCTCCGGAACATGCCCCAAGATGGGATCTCGTGGAAACAGAAAGTTGCGGCGGTGGAATTAGGTTTTTGGCTCTCTATTTGATCTGTCAGGGGTACGTAGGTATATATAGGAGGAAGGAGTACGTCAGTGGAGCAACAGGGGGCCCACGAGGTAGGGGGCGTGCCCAGGGGGGAGGGCGCGCCCACCACCCTCGTGACCGCCTCTGTTGTTCCTTGGAGCTGGGTCCAAGTATCCTGGATCACGTTCGGCGAGAAAATCACGATCCCGAAGGTTTCATTCCGTTTGGACTCCGTTTGATATTCTGTTTCTTCGAAACACTGAAATAGGCAAAAAACAACAATTCTGGGCTGGGCCTCCGGTTAATAGGTTAGTCCCTAAAATAATATAAAAGTGGAAAATAAAGCCCAATATAGTCCAAAACAGTAGAAAAGGTAGCATGGAGCAATCAAAAATTATAGATACGTTGGAGACGTATCAGGCATCCCCAAGCTTAATTCCTACTCGTCCTCGAGTAGGTAAATGATAAAAAAGAATTTTTGATGCGAAGTGATACTTTGGCATAATTTCAATGTAAATCTCCTTAATTGTTGTATGAATATTCAGATCCGAAAGATTCAAGACAAAAGTTCATATTGACATAAAAGTAATAATACTTCAAGTATACTAATCAAAGCAATCATGTCTTCTCAAAACAGCATGGCTAAAGAAAGTTATCCCTACAAAATCATATAGTCTGGATGTTGCTCTATCTTCATCACACAAATTATTTAATCATGCACAACCCCGATGACAAGCCAAGCAATTGTTTCATACTTTAGTAATCTCAAACTCTTTCAACTTTCACGCAATACATGAGCGTGAGCCATGGACATAGCACTATATGTGGAATAGAATGGTGGTTGTGGAGAAGACGAAAAGGAGAAGATAGTCTCACATCAACTAGGCGTATCAACAGGCTATGGAGATGCCCATTAATAGATATCAATGTGAGTGAGTAGGGATTGCCATGCAACGGATGCACTAGAGCTATAAATATATGAAAGCTCAACAAAAGAAACTAACTGGGTGTGCATCCAACTTGCTCGCTCACGAAGACCTACGACACTTTTGAGGAAGCCCATAATTGGAATATACAAGCCAAGTTCTATGATGAAAAATTCCCACTAGTATATGAAAGTGACAACATATGAGACTCTCTATCATGAAGATCATGGTGCTACTTTGAAGCACAAGTGTGGTAAAAGGATAGTAGCATTGTCCCTTCTCTTTTTTTCTCTCATTTTTTTCTTTTTCTTTGGGCCTTTTCTCTTTTTTATGGCCTCTTTTTTTCTTTCTTTCTTTTTTATTTTATTTTCGTCCGGAGTCTCATCCTGACTTATGGGGGAATCATAGTCTCCATCATCCTTTCATCACTGGGACAATGCTCTAATAATGATGATCATCACACTTTTATTTTTCTTACAACTCAACAATTACAACTCGATACTTAGAACAAAATATGACTCTATATGAATGCCTCCAGCGGTGTACCGGGATATGCAATGAATCAAGAGCAACATGCATGCAAATTATGAAGGTGGCCTTGCCACAAATACAATGTCAACTACATGTTCATGCAAAAAGCAATATGACAAAAGTAATGTGTGTCATATGAACGGAACGGTGGAAAGTTGCATGGCAATATATCTCGGAATGGCTATGGTGATGCCATAATAGGTAGGTATGGTGGCTGTTTTGAGGAAGGTATATGGTGGGTGTATGATACCAGCGAAAAGTGCGCAGTATTAGAGAGGCTAGCAATGGTGGAAGGGTGAAAGGGTGCGTATAATCCATGGACTCAACATTAATCAAAAGAACTCATGCACTTGTTGCAAAAATTTAGAAGTCATCAAAAACCAAAGCACTACGCGCATGCTCCTAGGGGGATAGATTGGTAGGAAAAGACCATCGCTCGTCCCCGACCGCCACTCATAAGGAAGACAATCAATAAATAAAATTGTGCTCCAACTTCATCACAAAGCGGTTCACCATACGTGCATGCTACGGGAATCACAAACTTCAACACAAGCATTCTTAAAATTCATAATCACCCAACTAGCATTATTTTGATATTATCACCTCCATATCTCAAAACAATTATCAAGCGTCAAACTTATCTTAGTATTCAACGTACTCAAAAGAAAGCTTCACATATCCTGAATACCAAGTATATTAATATTAAGCAAATTACCATGCTATTAACGACTCTCAAAATAATCTAAGTGAAGCATGAGAGATAAATAGTTTCTTTAAAACAAATCCACCACCGTGCTCTAAAAGATCTAAGTGAAGTAGTAGAGCAAAAATTATCACGCTCAAAAGATATAAGTGAAGCACTATGAGCAAAACTATCAAACTCAAAAGATATAAGCGAAGCATATAGAGTATTCTAGCAAA
The DNA here is from genome assembly GCF_002162155.2 of Triticum dicoccoides. Classification (NCBI taxonomy): domain Eukaryota; kingdom Viridiplantae; phylum Streptophyta; class Magnoliopsida; order Poales; family Poaceae; genus Triticum; species Triticum dicoccoides. The sequence goes on along the minus strand of NC_041389.1, from coordinate 596,085,764 downwards.
TTCCAATTTGTGTATGGTTCTCTCAAAAGGTGTGTGCAGCAAGGATGATTGCAGTAAACTAACAATCAAAGACGCAAATAATAGAAGACGCTCCAAGCAAAACACATAACATGTGGTGAATAAAAATATAGCTCCAAGTAAATTACCGATGGAAGTAGACGAAAGAGGGGATGCCTTCCGGGGCATCCCCAAGCTTTGAATTTTTGGTGTCCTTGGATTATCTTAAGGGTGCCATGGGCATCACCAAGCTTAGGCTCTTGCCACTCCTTGTTCCATAATCCACCAAAAGAATTCACCCAAAACATGAAAACTTCACAACACAAAACTAATAGAAATCTCGTGAGCTCCGTTAGTGAAAGAAAACAAAATACTACTTTAAGGTACTGTAATGAACTCATTATTTATTTATATTGGTGTTAAACCTACTGTATTCCAATATGGAATATAAACTATTTTACTAGCCATAGATTCATCAAAATAAGCAAACAACACACGCAAAAAACAATCTGTCAAAAACAGAACAGTCTGTAGTAATCTGTAACTAACGCAAACTTCTGAACTATAAAAATTCTACCAAAATAGGAAGTCCTGGACAATTTGTCTATTGAACAGAATAAAAAAGAATCAACGCAAAAGAACGTTCCTGTGATTTAACAAAATTATATTCGTGCGTGCAAAGTTTCTGTTTTTCAGCAGAATCAAATCAACTATCATCGTAGGTTATCCTATAGGTTCTACTTGGCACAAACACTAATTAAAACATAAAACCACATCTTACCAGAGGCTAGATGGATTATTTATTCCTAAATAGAAGCAAAAACAAAAAAACAAAAAATAAAATTGGGTTGCCTCCCAACAAGCGCTATCGTTTAACGCCCCTAGCTAGGCATAGATATTTCAATGATATTCACAAGAAAGACAAGAATTGAAGCACAAAGAGAGCATCGTAAAACACGTGATAAACACATCTAATTCTAACATACTTCCTATGCATAGGCATCTTATAGGCAAACAAATTATCAAGGCAAGCAAAAACTAGCATATGCAAGGAGGCGGAAAGAAACAATAGCAATCTCAACATAACGAGAGGTAAATTATTATCATGGAAATTTCTACTACCATATTTTCCTCTCTCATAATAATTACATGTGGGATCATAAGCAAATTCAACAAAATAGCTATCACATAAAATATTTTCAACACGATCCACATGCATGCAAAGTTTACACTCTTCCGAAATAGTGGGATTAACATTAACTAAAGTCATGACCTCTCCAAACCCACTTTTATCAAAAATTTCATAAGATTGAATATTCTCCAACTATGTGGGATCTAGAGTTGACACTCTTCCAAACCCACTTTCAACATTATTGCAAACAATATTATCAATCTCATATTCATCATGGGGATTAAATAAATTTTCAAGATCATAAGAAGAATCATCCCAATCATGATCATTGCAATAAGTAGTAAACATAGCAAAACTAGCATCCCCAAGCTTAGGGTTTTGCATATTATTAGCACAATTGACATCAAGAGAATTTATAGTAAAATCATTTAAATCATGCTTTTCGTTGAGGGAGCTATCAAGCATGGGTGCAATAGCAACGATCTCATTTTTAACATAAGGAACTATAGCATATTCGTCTTCATAAATATTGGCTTCATGGCCACAAGAATAGCATGCATCATGTTCATCAAGGGATATTTCAATCAAATCATCGGAATCATCATTATCTATAGATTCATGCATATCATTATTTTCTTCCAAAGCAATGGTCATTCTTTCAATAAATTCTTGGACATAGACATTATGAGCAAGGTTTTCATTGCAATAATTAAGTATGACAGAATTTTCAGATTTGTTGAGAGTAAAATCATACTTTTCAATCAAAGAAGCAACTTCATGAGCACCCTTAAAAACGACAAATTCTTGAATTTGTTCGATATCATAGTAACTATAAACACCTTTTCCGTAAGAAGATAAGATTTCATTATCATTGAACTCACATAGGTAGGGAAGGTGTTTTTTAGGGTTCTTAGAGCAAAAAGTAAAATCACACATTTCACAAAGATTCCAAGCATAGCATAGCAAACTATTTATATGATACCATAAGAGTCTCCCTTTTTCAGATAAACGATGACGCACAAAATGAGCATGCTCATCTAAAGATTTCCCATCAACTAGGCTAGTTGGGGTTTCAGCACGAGCGCATAAGGATCGAAGATGATCCAAGAAGAACAATTTAAGTGGATCCATATGAATAGATTTTTAGCAAGCAAAGATGCAAGCATATAGAAGGCACAAGGGAACACAAACAAAGATACATACGGGAAGAAGGCGAACGGAAAAGAGAGGGCGAATAAAACGGCAAGGGTGAAGTGGGGGAGAGGAAAACGAGAGGCAAATAATGTAATGCGGGAGATAGGGATTGTGATGGGTACTTGGTATGGTTGAATTTTGCGCAAACTCCCCGGCAACGGCGTCAGAAATTCTTCTTGCTACCTCTTGAGCACAGCGTTAGATTTCCCCGAAGAGGAGAGGACGATGCTGTAAAGTAGCGTAAGTATTTCCCTCAGTTTTTGAGAACCAAGGTATCAATCCAGTAGGAGATCACGCACAAGTCCCTCGTACCTGCACAAAACGATAGCTACTCGCAACCAACGCGATTAGGGGTTGTCAATCCCTTCACGGTCACTTACGAGGGTGAGATCTGATAGAGATGATAAATAATATTTTTGGTATTTTTGATATAGAGATGCTAAGTGAAAAGTAAAAGGCAAAGTAAAAAACAAAGCAAGTATTAAAGTAATGGAGATTGATATGATGAGAATAGACCCAGGAGCCATATGTTTCACTAGTGGCTTCTCTCAAGAGCATCAGTATTCTATGGTGGGTGAGCAAATTACTGTTGAGCAATTGATAGAATTGAGCATAGTTATGAGTATATCTAGGCATGATCATGTATATAGGCATCATGTCCGAGACAAGTAAACTGAAATGATTCTGCATCTACTACTATTACTCCACTCATCGATCGCTATCCAGCATGCATCTAGAGTATTAAGTTAAAAACAGAGTAACACCTTAAGCAAGATGACATGATGTAGAGGGATAACTTCATGCAATATGATAAAAACCCCATCTTGTTATCCTCGATGGCAACAATACAATACGTGCCTTGCTGTCCCTTCTGTCACTGGGTAAGGACACTGCAAGATTGAACCCAAAGCTAAGCACTTCTCCCATTGCAAGAACTACCAATCTAGTTGGCCAAACCAAATGGATAATTCGAAGAGACTTGCAAAGATAACTCAATCATACATAAAATAACTCAGAGAAGATTCAAATATTATTCATAGATAAGTTGGATCATAAACCCACAATTCATCGGTCTCAACAAACACACCGCAAAAAGAAGATTACATCGAATAGATCTCCACAAGAGAGGGGGAGAACATTGTATTGAGATCCAAAAAGAGAGAAGAAGCCATCTAGCTACTAACTATGGACCCGTAGGTCTGAGGTAAACTACTCACACTTCATCGGAGAGGCTATGGTGTTGATGTAGAAGCCCTCCGTGGTGGATGCCCCCTCTGGCAGAGCTCCGGAACAGGCCCCAAGATTGGATCTCGTGGATACAGAAAGTTGAGGCAGTGGAATTAGGTTTTTGGCTCTCTATTTGATCTGTCGGGGGTACGTAGGTATATATAGGAGGAAGGAGTACGTCGGTGGAGCAATAGGGGGCCCACGAGGTAGGGGGGCGTGCCTAGGGGGGAGGGCGCGCCCCCCACCCTCGTGACCGCCTCTGTTGTTCCTTGGAGCAGGGTCCAAGTCTCCTAGATCACGTTCGGTGAGAAAATCACGTTCCCGAAGGTTTCATTCCGTTTGGACTCTGTTTGATATTCTGTTTCTTCGAAACACTGAAATAGGCAAAAAACATCAATTCTGGGCTGGGCCTCCGGTTAATAGGTTAGTCCCAAAAGTAATATAAAAGTGGAAAATAAAGCCCAATATAGTCCAAAACAGTAGATAAAGTAGCATGGAGCAATCAAAAATTATAGATATGTCGGAGACGTATCAAGGGGCCGAACCTGGGTAAACATCGTGTCCCCCGTCTCCTTTTACACGCACAGTTTGGGACCCCCTACCCGAGATCCGCCGGTTTTGACACCGACATTGGTGCTTTCATTGAGACTTCCGCCGCATCGTCACCAAAAGGTTTGATGGCTCCATCAATAATCTACAACAATACAGTCCAGGGGGAGATTTTCCTCCCCGAACAGATCTTCATATTTGGCGGCTTCGCACTGCGGGCCAACTCGCTTGGCCATCTACAGCAGATTGACAGCTATGCCCCTGGCCATCAGGTCAGGTTTGGAAGCTTGAATTACATGCCCGATATCCGCGGAGACTTGATCTTCGACGGATTCGAGCCCATGACAGCCGCTCCCTACCACCACGATGAACATGACCTAAATCTGTCATCGGACCGTGCTCAGGGGATAGCGCCCGTAACTGCTCTGGCCCTAGATCCGAAGCAGATTGCGCTGTCCGAGGATAGGAACCTCAACCCCGTCACGGAAGCCGCAGACTCAGCAGCGTTAGAGCCGCACACAGATCCAACCTCGAGCGGGGCCTGTGTCAACGGAACCTCAGATTTGTCTCCGATCATAGTTTCTGAACCACGTGCATCCGCGCCCATCGAACTTGATCAGGTGCCAATCGTTGGGTTCATCTCCGCGGACATCTTCTGGCACTCACCTTTAGGCGATGTGCTAAACTCATTAAAAAATCCCTCTCCTTGTCAGGGGACTCAAAGCCGAACTATATCCGGCTTGAATTGGAAGCTGATGGCGGAGAATTTCGCTTCCCACCCACCACCCACTTCATAGACACTGTCGAAGACTTAACCAAAACGCTCGACTATGGCTCCAAAGACATCGACGGTATGGACGACGATGCCGGAGAGGAGCAGGCACAAAAACCACTGCTCATAGGGCGGTGGACGGCTACATCCTCATACGATATATATATGGACACACATAAAGAGAAGGAGGCCGAGGCGATAATGATAAACCTGTCGATGAACCTCCCAAGCATCGGCATCAGAAGCGCCGATCTCGAACCGGCAAAGGGAAAAATAGCAACATTGTCACTGACAGCGGTGATAATCCGGACCAAGCTGAGGACCCCGCAGATCCAGTGATGGTGCAGGACGAGCGAGAGGACGGCAAACAGATTCCGGGACCATTGTCTGACCACAGCGATGCCGAAGATAGCAATTATCAACCTGTCTCCGAAGAGGAGGTCAGCCTGGGCGACGATGAATTCCTTTTCCCAGTAGAACCCTTAGAACAAGAACGCCTCCATCGAAGGCTTATCGCCACCGCAAGGAGCCTGAAGAAGCAGAAGCAACAGCTCAAAGCCGCATAGGATACGCTCAATGATAGATGGAACAAAGTGCTAGACGATGAGGTAAAAACATGGCTATAATCGCCAAATAAAGGGCTATCCTAAGCGTAAACTGCTGCCCGAATTTGACGAAGAGGCTATTGCGCCTATACCGCCAAAGAACAATACTGCCGACAAGCCAGACCGGCCACCTCGTGGATGAGACAGAGTGGCTAGCAATGGCGTACACAAGCCCGCACCCCCTCCCCGTAAAGGAAGGGAGGCTGCGGCTCAGGAACAGAAACACGATCTACGTGAGGACCTGGACAAAAAGGCTGGCAAGGCCAGATCCATCTACGGATCCAGGGACCGTGCCCCCACACGGGACTGTGGTTATCAAGCCAAATATGCCGGTCATATACCAGTTCGGAGCTGATACCGAACATTACAACCGTCGAACCCACGCCACGACATAGCCAAATACCGGGGTGCCGCACACCGCCTGTGCTTCACCGATGAGGTGCTGGATCACGAATTTCCAGAAGGGTTTAAACCCGTAAATATCGTGGCATATGATGGAACGATGGATCTTGCGGTATGGATAAAAGACTTTATTCTTCACATCCACATGGCTCACGGAGATGATCTCCACCCCATCAAATACTTACCCCTCAAGCTGAAAGGACCAGCTCGGCACTGGCTGAAAAGCCTCCCAGAAAATTCCATTGGAAATTGGGAAGAACTTGAGGATGCTTTTCGGGCCAATTTTCAAGGGACCTATGTCCGACCCCTGGATGCTCATGATCTAAGTCACATAATCCAACAACCCGAGGAATTAGCCCGTAAGCTTTGGAATTGGTTTCTCACTATGAAGAACCAATTCGTTGATTGCCCGGACACCGAAGCCTTAGCGGCCTTCAAGCACAGTGTCCGGGACGAATGGCTAGCTAGACACCTCGGCCAGGAAAAACCAAGGACGATGGTAGCCCTAACTACACTCATGACCCGTTTTTGAAAGGGCGAGGATAGCTAGTTAGCCCGTAGCAGCACCAGCGAGCCTGGCACATCCGAAGTCAGAGATGGCAATGGAAAGCCACGATGTAACAAAAACAAACGTCGAAACAATGATGGAAGCCCAGATGATACATCGGTAAACGCCGGATTCAGTGGCCCCAAACCCGTCAACGGAAGAAGCCATTTAAAGGCAACAAAGATGGTCCATCCAGCCTAGACAAAATATTAGGCAGGCCCTGCCAGATCCACGACACCCCCACTAAACCTGCGAACCATACCAACCGCAGTTGTTGGGTCTTCAAGCAGGCCGGCAAGCTCACCGTCGAACACAAGGGGAAGGGACCTCAGAGCGAAGACGAGGATGAATCTCACTAGCCGAACACGGGGGGACAGAAGAAATTTCCACCGGAGATCAAAATAGTGAACATGATCTATGTCACTCATATCCCAAAGAGGGAGCGCAAACACGCACTCCGAGATGTCTATGTCGTTGAGCTTGTTGCCCCAAAATTCAACCCATGGCCGGCCTGTCCGATCACCTTTGATCGCAGGGATCATCCGACTAGTATCCATCATGGGGGTTTGGCCGCCCTAGTGCTCGACCCAATAATCGATGGATACCATCTCACTTGAGTTCTTATGGATGGCGACAACAGTCTCAATCTGATATATCAGGACACTGTCCGCAAGATGGGGATAGAGCCGTCAAGAACCAAGCCAAGCAGCACGACCTTCAAAGGAGTTATATCGGGTGTAGAAGCCCACTTCACGGGCTCTTTAACATTGGAGGTCATATTTGGCTCTCCTGATAACTTTCGAAGCGAAGAGCTAATCTTTGACATAGCTCCATTCCGAAGTGGCTATCATGCACTACTCGGAAGAACAACCTTCGCCCGCTTCAATGTAGTCCCACATTATGCTTTTTTAAAGCTCAAAATGGCTGGGCCACGTGGCGTCATTACGGTCAATGGAAATATGGAGCGCTCTCTTTGCATGGAGGAGGATATTGCGGCCCTAGCAGCCGAAGTCCAAAACGGCCTATTCAAGCCGAACAACTCATCAGTCATTAAGAATGCATACATAGAAAAACGTGTCCGGCGTGCTCTGCAGTGCGGTAGCTCAGATGAAACTGACCTCGATTAGCAGTTACGCCCCCATCAACTCCCCCATAAGGTGACAACAAATGTGCCTCGTGTAAACAAGCATACCCTTAAAATTCCTTGGGCGGCGCTGGGGGCACACTCCATACAAATAGTCCATAGTTCGGCTCGACCCTATTCGGACTCTAAAAGTTACCTCTCTAGGAACCAGCTTTGTTTATAGCCACACTGGATTCTTGTTTCCAGGTTTTTTCTTTTTTACAGATAGCTATCACACTCAACCCTCAAGGAAACATCACAAAGGAGAAAACGGCACAGACATGCAGCAGGGCCCCGCACTAAGGTTTATTTTTAGATCAAGACCCTGTGTAAACCTTTCATCTCTTTTTGTTTTATACCTTTCTGGCATGTAAAATGTCCAAGGAAGCTATCGACATTATCTGTAAGTACACGGCTCGTCATACTAAAAGTGGATATTATAGAAGCAGCTTGGTTCATACTGTGTTTGGAGTTCTATTCTCTCACCATCTGTGTTCTTTCCCCATGTCAAATTGCCACAAGTTCCTTCACACCAGGGAATATTACTAGGGGCTGTATTCGTCCTAGTATATATTGAAAAGTCCAAACACCTATAGGGAGTATTTGGCGTCACGAGTTTGGCCTTACATGCATCAGCTCCGAATCATGTCTTTGGTGAATAGTTGGGTTGCCCGGCTCCTGTGCTTACTACCTTACATTCCGCTCTATCGGCTAGGGTAGTAAAGAGAGAACTACTGTAATTGTGTCCTAGTTCGTCTGGATGAGCACCTCAGTAGAGAAAGCCAAAAACTGACTATCATGATGCGGCGAGAGCTGGTCAACCACTCAATGACTCACTAGAATCTTCGCGATTCCTTCCGTATTACACGAAGGACCGTTCTTCTGGTCACGTATGTCTATGCACCGTATTTGGATAACCGCGTACATACCAGGGGCTATATCATAGACCCACCGTCAAACTCCTATGGCTAAGTGAAATTGTTAAAGCCCTATAGTCTGATTGCCTGGTTCGCCGCATTGACACCTCCTTAATGGACCAAGACATTGGGTCAAGAATTATCAAATGCCTTTCCGAACACCCCCTCTTTATATGCGAGGGGGCAGAAGTTGACGACTGGCAAACTTTCAGATTATACAAAAAATGACCGCACAGGAGGCACCAAAAACTTTTTAGGCAAAAGTATAAAAACATAGCCTTAAATACATCATAATATTGTTTTTTCGAACCAGCTCACTCGAACATTATATCTTTCGAGCACCGACCCTCTATCAAGCGGGCACCCTCTAGAACATCCTCAAAATAATGCTCTGGCATGTGATGGTCCTTGTCCTCGGGTGGACTTTTTGCTGCAATATCGGTGGCCTTCATTTTTGTCCAGTACGTCTTGACGCGGGCAAAGGCCATCCGTGCACCTACTATGCACGTTGACCGCTTCACAGCGTCGATACGCGGCACGGCATCAACAAGTCGCCGCACCAAACCAAAATAACTATTCAGAATTGGCTCAGTCGGCCACAAACGGACTACGATGTCCCTCATGGCAGATCCGGATAGCTTGTGGAGGTCGGCCCACACGGCCGTTTGTTCGTTTAGCAACAATGGATGCTTTGGCATGCTGAATTGCGACCAGAAAAGCTTTTTCATCGCATGTCCTTCTTACGCTTGGAAAAACGGCATCGCATCAGAGACACTCTTCGGCACGTCCAATAATGCATCTGGAGAACTGCACATCTGATTAAGCGGGGCATACTTCGGATCGCCAAATTTAGTTTGCTATAAAAGGGCTTACCAGCCGCGATCTCCCCAGCTTGTCGGATCTCCTCCCGAGCCGCTCTAGACTCGGCCGTGCTTCCCGCGCCTCTTGTAAGGCCTTGTCAAGATCAGCCGTTTTGGTTTTGTTATCTCTCTCGATAAAGTCACATCGGCTAGCGGCATCCTTTAGCTCAGGCGCCATAGTAGATATTCTATCCTCGCACTGGCGCCGAGCAGCCTGTTCGGCCTTTACTTCAGTAGCTGCCTTTTCGGTAGCCCGATAGCTCATCCTGGCCTGCTCTTTGGCCCGGGCAAGCTCAGCCCAAAGGGTCTCAACTACGGCAACACTATCTGCAGTTATGCATATCTCAGTATACAATTCTCAGTGTCATGCTCATATCATAATATTTGCATATACTGAGTGCCCCAAAGACACACCTTGCACCTTGTCGAGCCGCCTATTCATAAGTGTGATGTCATCACCCGCCACATCAATTTTCTGCTTCAGATGTGCAATCTCTGTAGCTTGGGCAGTCGCCACGGATGTAACATCCTATGTTTCAATTAGTCAGATCATATCCAGGGCATATATTTCTTGATCCTCTGATCACCTCCCTTTGGACGCCAACCAGAGTCTTAGGTGCTACTATCTATACACAGGCAGATTTTATGCTTATAACACAATTAAATTTTTTACATTATGTACCTCGAAGCCTCTTAGCAGGCTCATCAAGGCTTCATTCAATCCGCTTTTCGCGGACAGAACCCTCTCAACCATCATACCCATTAAGGTACGATGTTCCTCTAAGACGGTTGCATGTCGTAATGTGTCCGTCAATGTCTCCGGCGCCTTCGGATCCGGAGCAGATTGCGCCGTCCCTCGGGGATCGAATAGTCCGGGGCCTTTATTGTTGGTCCTTGTAGGGGCTGCACACCGTGGACCCTGGATGGCCGAAGTGTCGCCTTCGGGCCCGGTCTTCACTAACCCTTGCATCGCTTGTTGATCGGGAGAGATCCTTCATGAAGACACCTTGGCGTCCTCTGCCTTATCAGGCGGGGAGATCTGTGCAGGCGTATCACTCCCCATCATCTCCGGAAGAAGATCCCCCAAGGAGGAGGACTGTTGAGGAAGGCTGCATGCCAGACTGCAAACATATATTTTAAATGTTACCCTTACAACAAGGAAAGAACGAGGTATGTTTAAAACACCCTTGTTCACTTACGATTCAGCTAAGGGCCTATCTTTACGGAGAGACTGCATGTCAACGTCACCTCCCGAACCAGAACCACCTGACAGGTATATCTTCGCCCGCTTAGAAGCTTTTATCTTCAAGTCTTCGGAGGCGGTCCTCTTCTTCCCATGAGGAGAAGGGATGTTAGTTTTCCCTTCCCTTCCATCTTCGAAAGAGGGAGTTCTAATCTCCCCGGACAAGGTGCCTGGCGTGCCTCTAGAATGGGGGCCACCTTGGGCCTCCTTGCTCTCCTCCTTGTCTTCCCTCGCCAGCTCTTAGTAGGGTGCCGGAGCCAGCATCCTTGTTAACACGGGATCAGCTGAGTCTTCGGGAAGAGAGGCTGAACACCTAATTCTCTCCGCCTTCTTTATCCAGCCCTGGCCGAGTATGATTTTCTACGTATATATTGTTATGAGGAATTTGAGTTAACTGTGTTCGGGAGTTGAGTGCTTACCGGGGTATCCGGATGGTTGCAGTCAAGGCCGATTTCCTCTGTAGTATCCGGCCACTGTTTTTGTGTCCCAAAGAATGATTTCCACATTCCTCTGAGCGTCATGCCGGAGAAGTGCTGAAGGGTCCGTGGTCCTTTCGGATTAAACTCCACCATGCGGAGAGGCCGTCGCTAGCACAGTAGGACCCACCGGACCAGCATTACTTGGATTACGTTGATGAGACCGGTGTCCTTTTCAATGAGGCTCCGAATGTGGCTTTGCAACGTCTGCACTTCATCGATGGATCCCCAGTCCAACCCCTTATTAATCCATGATGCATGCTATAACGGAGGGCCAGATCTGAATGCAGGTGTAGCTGCCCGCCTGGTACCACGGGGTTCAGTGATGTAAAACCACTCCCGCTGCTACAGGTCAGAAGTTTCTATGAAGGAGCCCTTTGGCCAAGTAGTATTGGCGAGTTTGCTCACCGCAACACCACCGCACTCCGCCTGTTTCCCGTCGACTACCTTTGGCTTCACATTAAAGGTCTTGAGCCACAAGCTGAAGTGTGGGGGAATATGGAGGAAGGCTTCTCACACGATAATGAACGACGAGACGTGAAGGAAGGAATCCGGAGCTAGAACATGAAAATCTAACCCATAATAGAACATGAGCCCTCGAATGAAGGGATGAAGAGCGAACCCTAGCCCTCAGAGGAAGTGGGAGATGAATACGACCCTCTCATTGGATCTGGGAGTAGGAATAACCTGCCCTTGAGCAGGAAGTCTGTGGAGGATCTCCGCAGTCAGGTATCTTGCCTCCTGGAGCTTCACGATATCCTCCTCTATGATGGAGGAAGCCATCCACCGGCCTTGAGGGATGAGTCCAGACATGACTCGGAGGCATGGAGTGATTAAATTGAACCTTGGGTGCTGGAGCTCGAGGTAGGAGAGGTTGAGGAAGGGCTAGGCATAAAGGAAAAAGGATGAGTCTTAGCCCCTTTATAAAGGCGATGAATATCAAACGCCCCCTCTTAAGCCTTAAAACGTGCCTATTTCCAAGGAATCATGCCAACAGAAAATTTGGGTTACCCATGCCCGTGTTGATGAGAATCCCGCAATAAGGGGACACGACCTCTGCTTTGGCAAGACGTGCCAATGAAACCGCATCTCAAAATATGGAGTGGCAGGCTAAAAAACAGTTCAAATAATGGCCGGGCGGCGACATGATGTCACGCTACCAAAAAAGTTTTCAACGGATTGGACTCGTGAAATATTATACTCTCTACGGTTGTGTTGGAATTTGTTTTGCAGAGCCGGATACGATTCTTGTGTTTGAAGACTGTTTTGGAGTATTCAGAGAAGGAACCCGCCTTGCAATGCCAAAGACAATCTGCGCACCGGACACCTCGTCATTGAAGCCTGGTTCAGGGGCTACTGATGGAGTCCTGGATTAAGGGGTCCTCGAGCGTCCGGACTATTGACATGGGCCGGACTAATGGACTATGAAGATAAAAAACAGAAGACTTCGTCCCATGTACGGATGGGACTCTCCTTGGCGTGGAAGGCAAGCTTGGAGTTCGGATATGAAGATTCCTTTCTCTGTAACCGACTTTGTACAACCCTAGCCCCCCGGTGTCTATATAAACCGGAGGGTTTAGTACGTAGGGCAGAATCATAATCATACATGCTAGACTTCTAGGGTTTTAGCCATTACGATCTCGCGGTAGATCAACTCTTGTAATACTCATATTCATCAAGATCAATCAAGAAGGAAGTAGGGTATTACCTCCATAGAGAGGGCCCAAACCTGGGTAAACATCGTGTCCCCCGTCTCATGTTACCATCGACCTTAGACGCACAGTTCGGGACCCCCTACCTGAGATCCGCCAGTTTTGACACCGACAGGCTCACAATCACAAAATATTTCCAAGAAAGTGTATTTGCATGTGAAAGTTCTCTTCCTTCTACTAACCATTCATGAATTGCTTGTATGACCAATATTGTGATTGTCAAGCCTCAAAAGATTTCACTTTCTAAACCCAATGTGCAGCTACCACTAGGCATGATATGAATATATAATTTCAACTTCACTACATTCAATTTATTCAACAATTTATTCATAGGATATAAGTGAAGCACAAGAGTAAATGATAAACTACTCCAAAAAGATATAAGTGAAGATCATGCGAATAGTTATGTAAATGGGTAGCTATTTGAGGACTCTCTTTTATTTAAAACTTTCAGATCTAAGTATCTTATTAAAACAACGAGAAAAACAAAACAAAATGACATTCCAAGAATAGCACAACTCATGTGAAGAAGCAAAAACTTAGGCTCAACCGATACTAACCGATAATTGTTGAAGAAGAAAGGTGGGATGCCTACCGGGGCATCCCCAAGCTTAGATGCCTGAGAATTTTGGAATATTAACTTGGGGATGCCTTGGGCATCCCCAAGCTTGAGCTTCTGTGTCTCCTTAATTCCTTCTATATCACGGTTTGCCTAAATCTTAAAAACTTCATCCACACAAAACTCAACTAGAACTCGTGAGATAAGTTAGTATAAATCAATGCAATAACCTTATCATTCTCTACTGTAGCAAATCACTAAAATTATTATTCAACATTGCATACTAAATGCCTCTACATATTTAATACTCATATCCTCAAATACAATCATTAAGGATTTTTCACATCCGTGCCCCTGGTTCCTTAGCCATACTAATTCATCCCCATGCTCTTAACTTTTGCTCACTTTTCCCCACTCCCTTGCCCGAAACCCTCAGAACTGGTCACAAACGGTGGATGCCGTCGGGTCAGTGCTTTGACCATTAACTCTGACGAGTGGGGCCGCGCTGACTGCGCCGCCCATTGGACCTGATGAGTGGGGTCGCGGCGGACGGTGCCTCTATTAGCCCATTGGGCAGTGGTTAGACTATTGGGCCATGCGCGCTCCGCAACGACAGAAGCCTGTTATGCATGCACACACGTAGCTAGCCTATGTACATGCGCCGCTGCCCGCTTCCACAATGCGCTGACCGGCCTTTTTTTCACACGGTCGACACGGACGCAGGGACACTTCTTGCCGCTGGTTCGTAATATCTCGCACGCGTGTCTCCTCGATGTAGAGCATTGTTTCACACTTTTCAATCCACTCGCGTCTATCCAACATGGCAATTAAAGTGGCATATCAATCGACGTGGCTCGTTTGAACGGAGCAAATCCAAAGCGTGGCCGGTGCCACTCCCCTTCCCTTCCCCTTTCCCTATTTAAACCACCACCCTCGACCTTCTCCACACATTGATTTTGCCGCCCCCTTCTCTTCTTCACCCAAACCCAGGGCACTCTAAAAGCGAGGCGAGGATGCAGTACAACGGCCCCACCTTCGAGCTCCCGCCGACCGTGCTGGAGAGACGGTATCCGGCCGGCGTCGTCGTGGAGAGGACACTCCACATGTGGGCATTCTCACACTGGAGAGGTGCAAGGGGGTTTACCAAGTGGTTCCTCCAAGCAGGCTTCGCCCACCTCCCGGCGGGCTCGCCGATGATGTTCCGACTGGAGGAAGTGTGCCCAAGCTCCAGGACTCCGCCGATAGGTCTCACCGTCACCTTCACCAACAGATTTGATGCATACCACCTCCTCGGCAAGGTGTTTTGGTGTGGACGCAAATTCATCGCATTCTCAACCCACAACATCTTCACAAACTTTGACTGCATCTTCCCCACCCGCGGCGGTATGCACAACCTCCCCTACTACATCGGCCAGGACGGCATGGAGAGGAGGACCGGTGAAGAGGAGGCACAGTGAAGATGGTGGTGACGGCCCAGTCTTGTGAGCTTGTCTTGCCCTAGGGTGTTAGGGCTTTTTTTCTTTTATATATTTCTATCTTATTATGTCGTTGGTTGTACCGTGAACTTTTAATCTCTGTCGTGTTATCCCCTAAGAACTATGTTATGCTTGCTACCCTTATTTGATCCTATTTGATATATCATTAGTTATATGTGTTTTGCTTGCTATTTCTATCTTATTTGACGTGAGATATCATACATGGATATGGTGTTGTACACGAGCCCTTCTGCTAAATCAATCAATGAAAGGGTATCCCTCAATGAAAACCAGCTAATTTTTTTGAATTGTTGGTGGCCCTATTCCGTATATTGTATGAACAAGAACAAGCTAACTTTTGTATAGTTTGTGGCCTATGATATGGGTTAGGGCACCCTATGTTTTATGTAAGAAGTATGCTATATATGGTTTCTACTTTCTAACACCTCTATGTTATGGATGTATGCTTGCTATGTGAGATATCGGTATATGGATATGGTGCCGTAGCCGAGCCGTAGACATGCTCTGTAGATGGATATGCTATCGTAGCCGATCCCTAGACACGCTCTCTAGATGAATATGGTGGCTAATGGTGCCACCGGGCTTTATTTTAGACGTGGTTTCAGATGGATATCATGATCTACATAATTAAGTATGACATGCTCTCAAAAAATCAAGGGACCCAAAAATCAAAGTGTTGTGTCATAGGCTATATACAGAAGGAAATTGCCACGATATGCACAAACAAATTTGACATGGGCAAGTCCAACAATAAATCGATTTACCATATGCACTACTCCCTCCGTCTCAGTTTATAGGGCATGCGCATTGTTCTAGGTCATCGATTTGACAAATTAAATATGTGTAATATGTCACCAAAAATATATCACTAGATACTTAAGTGGATGTAGTTTCTAAACATATATTTTTCATCACATATAATACATATTTAGCAAGTTAAATTGTGAACCTAAAACTATGTGCGTGTCCTATAAACTGTGAAGGAGGAAGTATTTATGTTCGGCATGGCAATAATCAAGGAAAAAACAGAGCCAGCGCGTGCACTATTTTGCAAGTCTCTTTTATCTTTGTGGACCTTTGACACTCAATGCAATGAGACGGCCCAACCAGAGCTTAGTTTCAAGGGTTTCAATTTGGGCCCTAGAACTACGTTTGTTTACTTCTGCGGTCTGTGTTGTCTGACGAAACAGAAGAAACTAAAAGTGTACAAAACTGACATGATCCACAAATTAAGCAACACAAAGCATAGAGCACATGATCCCCAAATTAAGCAACACATGGCATAGAGCACATGATCCACAAATTTAAGCAAACTGTATAGCACATGTTCCACAAATTTAACCAAATCCTAGAGCACATGACACCACACTAATAACATCTCTAACAAGTGATGGCCAGCAAGTAAGCAAATCCTAGAGCAACTACACAAAAATAAAAGGGATAAAATCCTAAAGCTATCAGATTCTCCTACTTGTTCAATTGAATCATCTGCTTCAAGTTCTTGTTCATCTTCTTTAATTCCCCCTTCAGATGTGCATCCTCAACTGTTAGAGCAGCATTTTCAGAGACCAAATTCGTTGGTGCTGACGATAGATTGAGCTCCCGGGTAGGGGCCCCAATGAATTGAATCCGCTTATCGTAGTCATCCAGCCATTCAAAATGTGTGCATTTCTTCAAGATCTGAAACGAAAACATGAACCCTAAATCCCAGAACGAAAAAGAATTACAAGTAAATAGAAAAAGAAATCAGAGAAAAATCATGAGATCTAACCTGCCCCTATGGCTTGCTCTCACATTTCATGAACTCACGCCCATAGTTACCAGTCTTGACCTCCTTCGAAGTCAACCATATTAGTGGCGCACTGCATGGGCAGTCAGGACATCGCTCCATGGGAAGTGGACCATACTGGGTCCATGAGGGGCGGGAGGCTGAAGTGGAGCTCGACATATTTCCCATAGTCACAGGAGAAGAAGAAGCAGAGGAGTGGCTCCTCTCGTTGCCAGAGAAGAGGAAGCAGAGGAGTGGCTCCTCTCATCGCCGCAGAATAAGCAGCAGAAGAAAGGGGAGGCACAACCAACAATTCTTGCGGATTGCCCCACGATTAAACGATGTGAAGCCGTCCATGTGATCCAATGGCGCGGAGCCTACACGTAGCATGCCCTCAGAATTCCTTATAGAAGACCACATCTGAGGGTTGTCGCTTGGCGCTAGGGTATGATCGGACGGCCGATGTTCGGAGCTAGGGTTAGGTGAAACCCCACGGGGTTTAGATGGGTTTCGAGCTGGTCAACGGGGTTTCCAAGGCTTTGACTGAGCATAACTAATTTAAAAAGATCGAAAAATATGAAACCTTCGTCGTTCATCGTTTTATAAGACACACTAACGAGGAAACATACTAAACTTGGTATACACACATTTACAAAAAAACCTAGCTAGCACGATTGAGGTCAAATGAGCACCATTAATTTAAAAAATCAAAAAAATATAAAACATGCGCACAATGTTGTCTTGTGTGACATGTTACCCACTAAAAATCATAAACTTTGTCTATGGACATTTTCATGAAAAAACCTTCACACATATGAGCTATGACGTACAACATTTCATAGAGACCAAGGAGAGGAGGTAGGGTTCCCTTCGGTTTTTGAAAATTTAAAAAAAATTCAAAAAAATCACCAAAGCTTGATTTCAAAGTGAATAAGAAGGATCTGAACTTAGTTTTCCATTTTCATATTTTAAACATGTTTTTTCATGGTTTTCTATTAAAGTATATTTGTTTCAAAAAATGTAAAAATATAAAGATTAATTTAGTAAATAGTGATTCTTCGAATCTACACTATATAGATTGAATAGGTGTTAATAAAAAATATTCGACTCATGTGGAGTAGGTCCAAAAAACTTGATTACAAATGGGGCTGTTTACCCTAGCTTGAGAGCTCATTTGGAGCACATTCTCATGACTACATGTTTTACCATGCAAAAGAGATCGAATTGATCACCTAACATTTATAATAGTTCAACTAACTTTGCAACTCACGCCACAAGGGGAATGGACTTCAGGTGTTAGTTCAAATTCAAAGTTTGCCTAAAATTCAGATTCTACCTCAAATTTCACATGAAATTACAAATAGAATTATTACACCTTAGAAGTTTTCACCCTTATTACAAATCCTTAAACTTCAAAGTTTATGACTTCCATTCAAGTTCAAATTCAAATCTTTGCCTTGATCCTTGTGTTCCTGGATGGGTTAACCGTCTTGCTTCTGGTTTCCCTGGCTGGGATATTTTGTGCTTTTGAAAGCTTTGTCTTTTGATATCTTCACTTCTGGTGGTGGCGGTTTTGTTGAGTTTTGACTGACCGAGCAAGTGGTGACTAGTTGACGATCATCTGTGGGTTCACTCATCCTTAAAGGAACTTCAGACAAAATAACTTCCTCCTCTCTTATAGCTTCAAAACCTTCAAAAGTCATGGTTTCAAATTCTGCATCAGATGATGGTTCAACCAATGAAGTTTCTTCTTCTCTTGGTATTTTCTGTCATGTGCCTCTAATTAACCTAGACCTGGGTCAAACTGAGCTTAGTCATCGATAAAAAAGAGAACAAATGCAAAAAGGGAAATGTTGCACATGTACCTCGCTGCTACTTCAGTTGCTTCATTCAACTCCCCTGCTGCATTCTCCTCTGCTGCTGCATTCTCCTCTAAACTTGCTCCATTCTCTTATGGTGCTGCATTTGCTGCTGCCCATTGTTCCTCTTCTCCAAATGATGCATCAACTGGATTGGTACAAGCCTAGCAATATGCCCTAGGATACCACATCTTTTGCACTTACATTGCTTTTTTACGCGGCCCTCTTCACCAGCTCTTATCATGTTTTTCCTTGGTCTTCTTGGTGGTCTAGTCAGTACAGGAGAACAGAGTTTGAACCCTGGGTCTACTATGTTCCATTGGTCTTTTCCCAAGAGTGCAGGCACATTTTCATCATAAGCAGCCCTAAATTTGGCAACAGAGAAATATTCAAAGCAATCTGATCAACTTCACCATCTTCTCCAATAATAGTCATGAGATGTAGGGCATGTATGCACAAATTCCCGTGGATCTGCCATTTCCTACAACTGCATTCAGTAGTTGCAAGGTTCACTGGATATCTCCATTCCCTATTTTTATTGTCTGTGTATGTCACCTCAGCCTCGTATGTCAATGGTCGAATGCATTTCATCCTTAGTCCTCTTGCCTTGGCATGCAATGCCTTAATCAGAGATGGGAGCATAAGATGGCCAACATATTGTGTTTCTGCAATTCTTTTACGAAGAGCCATCTTTATCATGATCATCTGCCTGATCTTATCAAATGCTTGCCACAACAGAAGCCCTTTCACTGACTTGAACTTTGCATTGAAACACTCAGCGAGGTTATTGGTCACATAGTCTAATTTGCAGATTTCATTGAATTTGCTTCTTGACCACAACTTTCCATGATGTTCATCCATGTACTCCTTCACCAAAGGATTGTGAGCATACAACACTCTCAAATGGTGCTCATGCTTCCTCAAGCTGCATGTGTATGATGCTGGCCATAGGTTCTCATCATAAACTTTACCTCTGAATTTCTTTTTAAAATTTTGCGCTAGGTGTCACATACATTCCCTATGTTCCACTCCATGGAATACAATTTCTACTGCAGTTTCTAAACCCTTGCAAGCATCTGTGTGTATAACTAAACCTGAGGGTGTACCTATAATGGTGCGCAACTGCTGCAGAAACCAGACCCAACTCTCCTCAGACTCTACCTCCAACACACCAAATGCAACTGGGAATAGTCAGTTGTCTCCATCAACTGTAGAAGCTGCTACTAGCTGGCCTCTCCATCGTCCATTCAAAGCAGTTGCATCGACAGACAAATAGTGCCAACAAGCATACAGAAATCGCTGCCAGCAAGCCTTGAAACAAACAAAAGCCCTCCTGAAGCACTCCTTCTCCAGTGCCTTCCCTTTTAGTTTGTACTTAATTGTATCCTTGTCAATCTCTACAACACTCCCTGGACTATCCGTCTCCACTTCAGCTTTGAAGGTGTAAAGCAACTGAAAACTCTCATTCCATGGACCATTAATCCTATCAAGAGCCCTTTCCTTAGCATAGAAAATCCTCATGTAAGGTATATTAATCTTTTACTTCTAAAATAGCTTCCCATGGAGTGTTGTTGGACCAATTGTTGGTGTTTCCCTCACCCAATTTAAGATTGCATCTTCCACCCACCTAGTCTTTGTGAAAGTGCAACTATCCCTAGGTGGTTTTGGTAATTCCTAACAACATATAGCTCATTGAGCTAACATCATTCCAAGATGAACATTTTAGGAAAAGCTCAATGAATGGCATGGCATGGATAAGGAAAGTGGATCCCTCAAACTACTAAGGATAAAAGGATTGACTGAAGCTCAAAAGCTCAAGACTCTACATTTTATAGTTTAGTGATCCAAGATCACATTGAGTCTATAGGAAAAGCCAATACTATCAAGGAGGGATGAGGTGTTGTTTAATGAGTTTCTTGCTCCACAGCGCTTAGTGATATGCTCCAAAAACCCTCAACTACTTTCTCATATCCACATATGACCCAAACCAAAATTCAAACTCGGCCCCACCGATTATTTCTACCCGGAGCCACCGAGTTCAGATGTCATAGCCACTGCCACAAACCCTAGGCAAATCGGTCTCACCGATAGGGATCTCGGTCTCACCGAGATGGGATTGTAATCTCTCTGTTTCCCTTCGTAACATTTCGGTCTCACCGAGATGAGCGATCTGTCCCACCGAGATTGCAATGTAAACTCTCTGTTTCCTTTTCGTAACATTTCGGTCTCACCGAAATGAGCGAACCGGTCCCACCGAGTTTACCTGACCAACTCTCTGGTTAGCTTATTACCAAAATCGGTCTCACCGAGTTTGTGTAATCGGTCTTTCCGAGATTACGTTATGCCCTAACCCTAACCATATCAGTCCTACCGAGTTGCATGTCGGTCCCACCGAAAACCCTAACGGTCACTAGGTTTACTAAATCGGTCTGACCGAGTTTGTTGATTCGGTCCCACCGAGATTGGTAAATTGTGTGTAATGGTTAGATTTTGTGTGAAGGCTATATATACCCCTCCACCTCCTCTTCATTCGTGAAGAGAGCCATCAGAACAAACCTACACTTCCAACTTACCATTTCTGAGAGAGAACCACCTACTCATGTGTTGAGGCCAAGATATTCCATTCCAACCATATGAATCTTGATCTCTAGCCTTCCCCAAGTTGCTTTCCACTCAAATCTTCTTTCCACCAAATCCAAATCCTGTGAGAGAGAGTTGAGTGTTGGGGAGACTATCATTTGAAGCACAAGAGCAAGGAGTTCATCATCAACACACCATTTGTTCCTTCTTGGAGAGTGGTGTCTCCTAGATTGGCTAGGTGTCACTTGGGAGCCTCCGACAAGATTGTGGAGTTGAACCACTGAGTTTGTAAGGGCAAGGAGATCGCCTACTTCGTGAAGATCTACCACTAGTGACGCAAGTCCTTCATGGGCGACGGCCATGGTGGGATAGACAAGGTTGCTTCTTCGTGGACCCTTCATGGGTGGAGCCCTCCATGGACTCGCGCAGCCGTTACCCTTCGTGGGTTGAAGTCTCCATCAACGTGGATGTACGATAGCACCACCTATCGGAACCACGACAAAAACATCCGTGTCTCCAATTGCATTTGAATCCTCCAATCCCTTCCCTTTACATTCTTGCAAGTTGCATGATTTACTTTCCGCTGCTCATATACTCTTTGCATGCTTGCTTAAATTGTGTTAAGATTGCTTGACTTGTGCTAAGATAGCTAAAATCTGCCAAAGACTAAAATTGGGAAAACGATAACTTTTTAATTGGTCAAGTAGTCTAATCACCCCTCCCTCTAGACATACTTCTAATCCTACAAGTGGTATCAGAGCCTTGGTTTCCATTTGCTTTGATTTCCATAGCTTTTGGTGGTCATAGCCTTGGCTTCCATTTGCTTTGATTTCCATAGCTTTTGGTGGTCATAGCCTTGGTTTCACAACCTAGGAGAGTATGGCGTCTAGCGAGGGAAATTATCACCGTAGAGGTCCTTATTTTGATGGTACGAATTTTGCTAGTTGGAAGCATAAGATGAAAATGCATATTCTCGGACATAACCCCGCCGTTTGGGCTATTGTTGTATTAGCTTGCAAGGTGAATTCTTTGATGGGAGAGAACCGAACCGTGAAGCTAGCGCGGATGAGTTGAAGATGCTGCAATACAATGCTCAAGCTTGTGATATCCTCTTCAACGGATTATGCCTCGAAGAATTCAACAAAATCAGCCGTCTTGAGAATGCAAAGGAAATTTGGGATAATTTGATTGATATGCATGAAGGTACCAACTCCGTCAAGGAATCCAAATTGGATGTGCTCCCAAGTCAACTTGACAAGTTCAAAACGAAGGATGGTGAAGGTGTCGCTGAAATGTACTCTAGGCTTGCTCTTATCACAAATGAGATTGCGGGCTTAGGAAGTGAAGAGATGACCGAAAAATTCATCATCAAGAAGATCCGAAGAGCATTGGATGGAAAATACGATACTGTGTGCACATTGATCCAAATGATGCCCAATTACAAGAATCTCAAGCCAACGGAGGTCATTGGAAGAATTGTTGCTCATGAGATGTCACTCAAGGATAAGGAGGAACTTCACAACAAGTCAAGTGGTTCTTACAAAGCCTCATGTGAATCCCCTACATCATCAAGTGAGAAACAAACCTTCCATGAAGAATTGAGCTTAATGGTGAAGAACTTCAATAAATTCTACAAGAGTAGAAGCAAAGAGAGAAGCTCTAAGTCAAGGTCCTACAATGACAAAAGATCTTCTAGTTGAGAGCACAATCGCTACAATTGTGGGAGACCTGGACACTATTCCAATGAGTGTACGGTACCCCACAAAAGAAGAGAAGAATCACCCAAGAGGAGAAGTAGAAGAGAAGAATCACCACAAAGAGAGAGAAGGAGTAGAGATGATTGTTATGAACGAAGAACATCCCGGAGAAGCAAGGATTCAGAAAGGAAGGACAAGTCATCAAGGAGCTACACAAAATGAAGACATCAAGCTCATGTTGGTGAATGGGTATCCGGCTCCGACTCCGACAATCACTCCGAGAGAAGCTATCACTCCGACTCCGAACATACTCAAGATGAAGGTGTTGCCGGTCTAGCACTTGTGTCAACCAACTCCTATGACATATTTGATTCACCAAATGAAGGACTTGGAAGATGCTTCATGGCTAAAGGCCCTAAGGTAACACACCTCGAGTATGTTGATTTCAATAGTGATGAAGATGACTTGTTAGGTGATGATGATTTACTTGTTGACAACTCTAGTGATGAATACTATGATGAAATGTCAATTAATCATGCTAATCAAGATAAAATGAATGACAATGATAAGGAGAAGATTGAGCTTCTAACTAAAGAACTAAACACTCTTAAGTTAGCTGATGAAACTATCTTAGAAGATCATCGAGAACTTTTAAGGGCTCATGAGAAGTTACGCATTGAAAAGCTCAACCTTGAGCAAGAGCATGAGTTCTTAAAGGCAATCAATGATGATCTCCGTAAGAAAAGTTCTTCTTACATTGCCAAGCGTTTACTCTTATCAACTTACATGCCTCAAGTCAAGTCCATTAACAAGAACAAGAAAGATTCTTCCTCTAGTAGTAACAATAGTCATGCTAAATCCAATATTGTTGCTTCTAGTAGTTCTCTTTATTCCACTAATGATTCTCTAAGCCAAGTTACACTTGAGCAAGAAAATAGCTTATTGAAGGGAATTATAGAGAAAGGTGTTTACAAGAGCCTTGCCGGGAGTAAGCAATTTGAGGAAATTGTACGCAAGCAAGGAAGGCACCGGAAGAACCAAGGTGTTGGTTTTGAACGAAAGTTCAATGCCAATGGAGTTGAGTGGGAAGAAGATCAATATCCCAAGACGAAGTTTGTTCTACAACAAGAGAAGTATGATTCTACTTCCTTCAAGGGAACACAAGCTCAAGATGATCTTCCACCACAAGACCACAAGCAAAAAGGCAAGGACAAGCTTCAAGAGGAGATTGATGCATTTGAAGAAGCTCCTAAGGCCTTGGTCAAGTGGGTTCCCAAGATAACGTCAAGTTCTACTTCATCAAGTACGACTACAACTCCAAGGATTCCCATCAAGATGATGTGGATCCCGAAGAAGAAGAACTAGAGAATTCTTGAGGGTGACTCCGCCAACATACTTCACTCATATCATTTTGGCAACAACAAGTGCAATCAACTTCCACATCCTGAACTAGTTCAAGGAGTCACAAACCCTCTTGTTGGTAAGTCAAGGGACAAGGTAACCTAATGCATTCATGGACATCATCTTGTGTGTGCATCACTCTATGTCTATGGATATCCTTGTTTGTTCCTTGTGGGACTAACCCGTATAGGTATTGAAAGTGCAAGACACTCCAAAGGATTGCTCCAAATGATCTTCATCAACATTGAACATCCACATCTTCAACACCTACATGAAGTCATCATCGACAAAACCCAAGGTTAGTTCATCCCTCTAAGGGGGGATCTCACATCTAGGGGAGCTTAACTCTAAGAATTGAGTCAAAGCAACTCTAATGGTGTGAACACATCAATGCATGATGTAAAAGTGGTAACCCCACTTGAGCTTAAACGTTGAGTATGACCTATGATCAAATGTTCTCATTTGACTCCTAAGTCAATATACTCATATATAGATGACTTAGTCATCGCTAATTGTTTGATAGATCCTAGAAGTGGTTGTGCATGCTTTGCCACATATTTCATTTGCGATTTTATTGTGTGAGCATGTTGGTTGCATATTTAACTCATTCGAGGACATCCACTTGTTGCTTTGATTGATTGGTTTCTTTTTCTTTTGCCAAGTGGATGAACAAGAATGCCTAAGAACCTTCTCTAGCTATCTACGCTTTTCTTGTCTCAAATTCTATTCATGCTACATCACAAAATTTGATCAAGTCAGATTCGAACCACTCTGTGAGAGGAGCACTCGGGGTCCCCGATTCGTCATAGACTTAAACTTCCAAAACTTCTTTGTGCATTTCAGTCTGGCCGATTCTTCCATTTCGGTCATACTGAGATCACTAAGTCGATCTAGGTTTTAATCTCGGTGCAATCAATTTGAACATTTCGGTCACACCGAGTTGCTGTAACTGTCAACAGTTATGCATCTCGGTGCCACCGAGTTTTTCCACTCGGTCACACCGACAGGGTCAGGCTATATATACTCACGGGCAAAAATTTGGAAACGTCCTCCAAACCCCTTCGCTCGCGCATAGCTCGCTCTGCCATCTGGGTCTCCGGATCGTCCTCCTCGTCGCGAGCCGCCTCCAGTCGCTGGTCTCCGCCGCCGTCAATGGAATTCAACCCCGCCGTTGCCGCCGTAGCGAGTTCATCACCAAGCTAGGGTATGGACTCGATCACAGTGCTATCCCCGTACGACTTCTAGCACATTGTGTTCATCATGATTCTTGCCACGATTGAAACGATTCTATCTAGTCAAAACAATCCATAGATTAGAAGTGAATTGGAAATTTAGGGTTAGGTTTCCGCCGAAACCATCTCGAACCCACCGAGTTGTAGAACTCGATTCCACCGATTCGGCTAAGGCCATTGCACAAGTGATTCTCGGTCTGGCCGAGAATTGCAAATCGGTGTGACCGAGTTCAGGACTTTGTGAAACCCTAGCAGTCTCGGTGCCACCGAACTGTGACTCGGTCTGACCGAGTTCACTAGTTTAGGTCCCAAAAGCTGCTTCGGTATCAACGAGTTTGCAAATCGATTGATCCGAAATTCTTTCTGTGGAAAACTAAAACTAAGTTTTTGAATCATTCTTTTGCAAAAACCTCTGCATTTTGTGATGCTCATCCACTCTATCTCATCTATATCTATTCATAGGGTCTGCAGTTAGTATTTTCAATATGTCTGATCAAAGTGACAGCCAAAACTAGTCAGAGTGAGGGCAATAGTCCCTCTAGCACCTCAGATGATGGCAACAGGAGCACCCCAAGCAACTTGCCCAAAGCTGCCACCAGGGCCAGAAAGAAGAAAACCTCAGAATCTGAGGATGAAGACTATGTGGCAGTTGAAGATGAAGCCACATCCAAGAAGAAAGTGCTCAAAAAGGAATATGGCACAGTTGCAACCACTAAGCCTGGTATGAAGACCAAAGTGCCTGCAATGAGAACTCCCATGTCTAAAGCCAGAGCCTCTACTCAAGTACCAGAGACATCTAATCCCAAAGAGGCTGCTGCAGAAGGGAAAAGGAGGAAGGAAAGGGTCAAGAAGACCATGGCCAGAGTTGTTGGATAGCCTTCAATGATGGAAGAGGAAGAGGAAGAAGAGGCTGCTGCACCAGCACCCAATGCTCAAAAGCTTATGGGTGATGCTATTAGGTCAGGGGCTGCATCATCAAAGCCCAAAGAAGCACCCAAAGCTGCCTCCAAGCCCAAGACTGCATCTAAGAGGAATACCAGGAACATATCTGCTGCTAAAAAGAACAAGGCCCTAGTGCCTGAAGTTGTTGCTGAAGAAGAAGAAGATGCAGAGCATATCTTGAGGAAGTTGAAGCCAAAGATTTCATACCACAATGATGCTCATCCTGTGGTTGAGAACATGAAGCTAAGGAAGGATGCAGGACTCAGACAGTGGAGATTGTCTGATCCTTATGCTATCAGGAGAAGGACTGTTGTTGACTACAGGTTCCATACTAAGGAATAGTAGGATTTCTATGAGACTGTGCTGCTGGACAAGAAGCCTACAGTTTGTGACATGAGGTGGGTGGATTGGAAATACATCAAGGAGAACGAGGAACACTATCCTGGTGTGTATGACAATTTCAGTGCTTGTGGAGTTGCAGACTTTGTTGGACAGAAGTTCACAAAGTGGAATGATGAGCTCATAATGCAATTCTACTCCACAGCACACTTCTATCCAGATGGCAGGATAGTATGGATGTCTGAAGGTACAAGGTACTAGTCTACAATTGAAGAATGGGCAAATCTGATAAATGCACCAAAGGAGAAAGAAGATGACTTGTATGTCTATGCCAAGAAGAAGAAGGATCACAATTCTATGGCACACATGTACAAGGAGATCCCAGATAAAGCTCTTGAAACTCACAAGTTTGGATCTATACATTTTCTTCTGTCAGGACTGCCAACCATCAACTGGATCCTCAGGCATACACTCTTGCCCAAGTCAGGTGATCACAACATGATTAGAGGCCATGCTATCAATCTGCTACACATATTTGATGTGCCTCAAAAGTTCAAAGTCATGAGCCTCATAGTTGAGACTATTAAGAGGATAGCACTGACCAGAAGAGAAGCTGTGGGTATGCCCCACAAATCCAGGAGCCGATTAACTCCAAGATGGGCACAGGCACATACCTATTGGACAAGGATCACATGGCTATCTTTCCAAATTTTGAGGATAACCAAGTGGTTATGGATGAGGATGAACCATCTTCTGTGCATGCTCAAGAAAAGAAGGAGAAAGCAAAGACAGAGAAGGCTACAAAGATGCCAACAATGGAAGAGGCATCTTAGTACTTTTTAAAGAGAAAACAAGATCAACTAGGCTACTTGATTGCATCCACTCTGAGGATTGAGAAAGGGCTGGCCACCTTGACTCAAAACTAGGAGAGCCTGGAGAGGATCATGGAGCAGAAGTTCTATGACTTGGATGTGAAGGTAACTAAGATCCAGTCTGTTGTTGAGCAGCTTCAGGATGATATGCAGGAGAGGAAGGGTCAAGACAACCACAGATGCATTTGCCAGAGTGCCTAGAGCTTAGAGATCAGCTGCAGTGCCAGTGACAGACACCATAGCCACTTCATCTGCACTAGCTACAGCTCCTACAGCTCCAGTGCAACCAGCTCTAGCAACTACTGTCGGTGTCAATACCGGCGGATCTCGGGTAGGGGGTCCCGATCTGTGCGTCTTAGGATGATGGTAACAGGAAGCAAGGGACACAATGTTTACCCAGGTTCGGGGCCTCTCGATGGAGGTAAAACCCTACTTCCTGCTTGATTAATATTGAAGATATGAGTAGTACAAGAGTAGATCTACCACGAGATCATAGAGGCTAAACCCTAAGAGCTAGCCTATGATGGTATGATTGTAATTGTGATCGGCCTTCTAAGGACCATCCTCTCTGGTTTATATAGACACCAGAGAGCTAGGGTTTACATGGAGTCGGTTACAATGAAGGAAACATAATATCCGGACCGCCAAGCTTGTCTTCCACGCAAAGGAGAGTCCCATCCGGACACGAGCCGAAGTCTTGAGTCTTGTATCTTGACGCTTCTATAGTCAGGACGATGAATATAGTCCGGCTGTCTGGATACCCCCTTATCCAGGACTCCCTCAGTAGCCCCTGAACCAGGCTTCAATGACGATGAGTCCGGCGCGCAGTCTTGTCTTCGGCATTGCAAGGCGGGTTCCTCCTTTCGAATAATCCAATGTTCCCATCATGACGAACAGTGTCCGGCATCTTCATCAATGTTGTACTCCTCGGCTTCAGTACTTCGATAATGACCATTTCCACATGTCGAGCGAATGCGAGGAGTCAAGGCATTTTTGCATTTGCCACCCTCAGTCCTTCGGGCTAACCGTCTATTTGAAGAGACGGGGATTCCCGGATCCAAACCTCACTCTCCCTCCTCAAGCGAGCATACAACAGAGCACCCAGAAAAACCATTCCAACATGGCCGGTCGTCGCAGCTCTTCTGCTCGCTCCCCTTGCCCCAAGTCGGGGGACTGGGGAGAGTGTTCAGTTTCCCATAGTTGTTTGGTAAAGTTACAAACCCAAGGGCTCCTCCAGCCCGCGTTCATGGTCCCTGTCCGAGCCGGAGTGGCCACCTATAACGGCGGAGAACAAGCGGAGAGATCCCCCAATCCATCTCCAGAGGAGCGGATATGCTTAATTCCGCATGTGTTAAGGGGCATCGGGTTTCCTATTCACACGTTCCTCCGTGGCCTTCTGGAGTTCTACGGCCTCCAGTTGCACAACTTTACCCCAGCCTCCTTACTGCATACAGCAGGGTACATCGCCCTTTGTGAGCTATTTCTAGGCTGCGAGGCTCATTTCGGACTGTGGAAGAAGTTGTTCTGCCTTGTCCCCCGCAACCAGGTAGAATCCCTATGTCAAGTGGGCGGGGCCGAAGTATGGCGTATCACTGAGACCGGATACCTATCTGGTACTCCCAAGAAGGCACTAGATAACTGGACTTCAGAGTGGTTTTACATTGACGACGCTCCCCTTCCGGATCCAGTCCGGACAGGACTCCCCAAATTCAGTAACACCCCGCCGAGGGCACACCTAAGCTGGCGCCCCCGAGGCCCCCGAGAAGAGGATTCCAGGGGAAGTACATTTCCTGATGAGTAGGATAAAGTTACTGGCCAAATCCGGACTGACAATAGTCAAGGTGATGGCAATATGCATAATGCGGGGAGTGCAACCGCTTCAATACCGGAGCAATCCCATGTGGCACTACAATGGGACAGACGATGCCACCCGCTGTGGCCGTAAGGGTCCGGACTCCCCTGCCGCTCTGGCAAGGATAGTTTCCGATCTGTACAAAGGAGAAGAGGAAGAATTCCTTCATATCAAACCGCGGGACGGATTCTCCATGTACAACCCCCCAAACTAGGTAAGTCGTCATTTTTTTCATCGCTTCACTTATTGTGGCGTTCTTTGCTAAAGTTACCTACATTGATATTTCTGAGCAGGAACTGAGGAGGGACGTGGAAAGAATTTCTAGCCCTTCTCCACAGCCAGAGGACCCCGAAAGGGCCCTGGATCCGGGACTTGAAGAACACCCAGACGCGGCCGTGGAGCTTGTCGACGGGATATTTTATTGGGCGAGCCGCGACGGCTCCCCGGTAGCTATCACAGCTGATTATCCCGGACTGTTACCTTCGTCGCGTGTAAGCCAAGCCAAAAACTCGATCCTCCAAAGAGGGCTCTTCCCTGATGCCACACCTTATCCCTGATATGTCGCACTTTTGCAGAAGCGACGTTCGGAGCGCAGGGCCGAGCCCCTAGGGACCCGCCAGCCATAGGCGTCCGGATTGGGTAGGCTCAAGAGGAAGCGATTAGAACCGACATGCCTCTACAGAGGTAAGAAAACAACCTGTCATGTAATTTGTTGTTGTTTGAAGTATAACGGTGCCCTTTGTACATCTTGGCAGGAAGAGGAGTATCCGGAATGTATCCGGAGATCCTGCCAACCACGCCTCCACCAGTCGGGCTCCAGGACCAACTACGAGAGAGGAGGCGGACGTAGGGCCGACGCCGCATAGTCCTCTGATGGAGGACACAGACATGCTCTCTGCCACAAATTCGGAGGTAGAGAGCGCCATGCATCATCGGCGTCGACGGGCCATGCTTCATAACAACATCTTTTCCGAAGAGGCATTTAATGCCTTCAATTTTGGAGACACATATATCCGAGCTGCTGAAAGCGGACTCGCTCGGGCGACAGTCCAGTTTACCAAAGATATACGGGTAAGAAAGTTTTGATGAGCATGTATATAGTAGTAGCCCCTGAGACTTGAAACGGTTGAAACAACAGTTTTAAGTATCAATTCATGCGCAGGTTCTTGTAGATAAGAATGAGCAATTGTCTCGGGAGCTATAGGAGTGCAAGACTCAACTGAGGGCCACAGTTTCCAAGCTAGAGGAATCCCAGAAGGCCTCATGTGGTAATATTTATCTAAAAACTCACCGGTTGGCAACTGGCAAGTATGACAAATTTAACCGAAAGTTCTGTAGACAACCCCGGAGTAAATCCAGAGGGCGGCGGGGATGACGAGTTGCATCTCCAGAGGCAACTAAAGGCCGGTGAGCGCATTCTGACGCAAGTGAAGCATGATAAGAACATGCTCCAAGATGCCAATGTTCGGCTGGATGTGGAATTGAAAGACGTCCGTGCACAGCTGGCAGACTCCATGAAGGAGAATAGAAGGCATCGCCGCGGCATTTATTGTAAGTGCCTAAACAAACTGTAGTATAGTTCGGTGAGGAAGTATATTGAAAAAGTTATGTTTGCAGGAATGCTGACGGGTCGCCCTAAGGAGGAGATGCCCGCTTCTGCAGGTGATTTACTACAGGACCTCTCACAACTGCACGAGCGAGCCCGGCAGGTGATGCAGGGCATTGCGTGGTCTCTGTGGCCATCAAGCTTCCTGCCAAATGGCATGGGGGGGGGGCTTGTGGACATGCTTCATGGAGCACGGCAGCGCTTCCGTTTGTGGAAGATATCAGCCTGCCGGCAAGGTGCAAGAGAAGCATGGGCGATGGTGAAGACGCGCTACACCAAGCTAGACCCGAACCATATGGCCGAAGTTGGACCGGCCGGGCCAGATGGGCAAGAAATTCGCGTGAGTCTGGTGTATGACCAGGTGGCGTTAGCCGCAAAGTATTCTCAACAGGATTGTAAGCTAGATAGCCTGTTGGATGGTATAGAGGATGAATATAATCAGTCCAAATGACTATGTAATTCGATGGACATAAGTAGCCCCTAGCCGGATTAAAATCATTTGTCTTGGCGGACCTTTTCGCTTCAGCCCCCGGATCCTAAAGTCCGGGGTGTGTCCGAATACCCGCTCGGTTATACAAAACCGGGGTATGCATGGAGACCAGGAGTAGGGGTCATAAGTGCTTGAACATACAAGTACCCAACTAGTTATGTTATATTACATGGTTAGTAAGAAACATCTTCCAGAGAGAATAGTTCCATTAAGGGTTCCTTTCCCTAGGTAAGCATGTGTCAAGGCACATGTCCGGACTGTGAACCAAAGCGCAGGAGTCACAACTTCTGGGGATTAATGTTATAATAAATGAAGACATCTTTCGTTCACCGACCGAATATTCTCTTAAGGAAACTAGCTTTCGGCTTCACCCAGTCTAAGGAACACATCCGGCTCAACTGGCAGTAACAATCGCAGAGGTGCTCCCCTTATGCCCTAGCCGAAATAACGGGAACGTAGGGCATAAACACAGGAGCCAGGCAACCCAGCTTGGCCACGTCTTAAGTCATATCGATGCATATAATGGTGAAGAAAAGGCACACATGGTAAAAGAAACGCATGTGCGATGGGCGAGAAGCCCTGAAAGTAATTTATATTTAGCTTCCGTATAGGAAGCCCCCAGGTAAAGTTTACACACATAGTGCGTCCGGAGTAATCCGGTAGTCCGTACTGTATTAAATACTATGTGAAAAGAAAGAGATCGAAAAAGGAAAAGGGAGGGGGTATAATTGAAAAAGGAGGGTTAAGGAGACGAACACTGAGTTCGGTGCTAGGCGTAGAATCTCCGGAGTCTGGCCGCGTTCCATGGGTTCGGCTCGAGTCTGTTATCTGACACATTACGTAAGCGGTACTCTCCTCCAGTGAGAACTTTGTCGATGATGAAGGGGCCTTCCCACTTGGGTTTGAGCTTGTCCTTCTTCTTCTCCGGTAAGCGTAGAACTAGTTCGCCAATATTATAAGTTTTGGCCCGCACTTCTCTGCTTTGGTATCGTCGAGCCTGTTGCTGATACAATGCGGAACGGGCCTTAGCAACATCGTGCTCCTCCTCCAGGGCATCCAAATTATCCTGCCGATCTAATTTGGCTTCCTTCTCCTCGTACATGCGTACGCGTGGCGAATCATGTATTATGTCGCAAGGTAGCACTGCTTCCGCGCCGTACACCGTGAAAAATGGTGTGTATCCGGTGGTGCGATTCGGCATGGTCCGCAGCCCCAGAGTACGGAGTCGAGCTCCTTGACCCATTGAGTGTCCGACTTTGTCAAGGATCGCACTAGTCTGGGTTTGATGCCGCTCATAATAAGACCGTTTGCCCGTTCCACCTGACCATTTGTTTGAGGATGGTAGACGGAAGCATAGTCGAGCCTAATGCCCATTTTGCCGCACCAAGATTACACCTCATCAGCCGTGAAATTTGAGCCATTATCGGTGATGATGCTTTGGGGGACACTATATCGGTGTACGACCCCGGATATGAAGTCTATGACTGGTCCGGATTCGTCCTTTTTCACTACTTTGGCTTCTATCCATTTGGTGAACTTGTCAACCATGACCAAGAAGTATTTTTTCTTATGGCTTCCCCCTTTAAGGGGTCCAACCATATCCACCCCTCAGACCGTGAAGGGCCAGGTTATGGGGATTGTTTGGAGAGTGGTAGGGGGCATATGACTCTGATTGGCAAAGAGCTGGCAACCTACGAAGTGTTGGACAAGGTCCTGTGCGTCTGCTCGGGCTGTCGACCAATAGAAACCTATACGGAAGGCCTTGCTGACTAATGTTCGAGCCGCAGCGTGGTGCCCGCCCAGTCTGGCATGGATTTCAGCCAAGAGCTGCCGCCCTTCCTCTTTGGAGATGCACCTTTGGAGCACTCCAGTGGCACTTTTCTTATAGAGTTCCCCTTCATGGACTTTGTAAGCTTTAGAACACCGGACAACGCAACGTGCTTCATTCTGGTCGTCGGGGAGCTCCTGCCTATTTAGGTAGGCCAAGAAAGGCTCAGTCCACGGGGCAATGACAACCATTATTTCGTGGGCTGACGATGTTATTTCGGTGGTAGAACCTCCGATTACGTCTGATAGTTCGGAATCTGGGGATATATTCGGATCCGTGCTGGTATTGCCGGACTCCCCTTCCCATACCACGAATGGCTTGAACAGCCTTTCCAGGAATATGCTAGGTGGGATGGGGTCGCGTTTAGCGCCGATGCGAGCAAGGACATCTGCCGCTTGATTGTTTTCTCGAGCCACATGGTGGAATTCGAGCCCCTCGAACCGAGCTGACATTTTAAGGACGGCATTGCGATAGGCCGCCATTTTCGGATCCTTGGCGTCAAAGTCTCTGTTTATTTGTGATATTGCGAGGTTTGAATCCCCGCGCACTTCTAGGTGTTGAATGCCCATAGAGACTTCCATCCGAAGACCATGCAACAGAGCCTCATATTTGGCTGCATTGTTGGAATCTATGTATAATATTTGGAGGACGTATTGGACCATGTCTCCAGTGGGAGAAGTCAGGACTATGCCTGCTCCCAATCCGGCCAGCATTTTAGAGCCGTCAAAGTGCATGATCCAGTTCGAGTACGCGCCATACTCTTTAGAGAGTTCAGCTTCCGTCCATTCGGCGACGAAGTCAGCTAATACTTGCAACTTGATAGCCCGTCGAGGCTTGTATGTTATGTCGAACGGGAGGAGCTCAATGGCCCATTTAGCAATCCGGCCCGTGGCATCACGGTTATTTATTATATCGTTTAGTGGTACTTCGGAGGCCACCGTAATCGAACATTCTTGAAAGTAGTGCCGTAGCTTTCGGGATGAAATGAAGACCGCATATGCTATTTTTTGATAGTGTGGGTATCAGGATTTGCATGGGGTGAGGACTGTGGAGACGTAATAAACCGGCTTCTGTAGCGGGAATTTATATCCGTCGACTTCTCGTTCGACGACGAGTACTGCGCTTACAACTTGATGTGTTGCAGCTATGTACAGCAGCATAGGTTCGCCGATATTTGGCGCTGTTAGGACTGGATTTTTGGCCAATAAGGTCTTTATTTCATCGAGTCCGGCCGCGGCCGCATCCGTCCACGCGAAGTGTTCAATATGCCTGTCACATCCCTAGCTCTGACCATGCCTAGTGCTAGCATCTGGTGTTGCATGATGTTTACTTTTCACAGAAAGTTGAAATGGGGATGACAGAACCCCCAACACCCCCCGTGAAGACAACTAGGGTTTACTAAAATCTTTTTCAATTAACCTGAAATGCCCTTCTAAAATGTCCATCATTTTTGTCCTGGGTTAGAACCTCTGGCAAAATTGGTTCACATTTTTCTAGGACAACATTAGGTCACTGAATTATATCATACTCTAATTGCATTTGGGCATTTAAATGCTATATAATATTTTAAACGTCCAAATAATCCCAAACTGAAATGTTCCATGTTGGATATGTTCTAAACAATGGGCATGTGCAGTTTGGTGATTTTTGAAAATGCCTAAGTATTTATAGAAAAGCCACAAACTTGCAGAAATAATAGAAAACAGAACAAAATAAAGAAGAGAAAGAGAGAATTTTACCTGGGCCACTTACCTGGCCGGCCCAGCTGGCAGCCCACCTGCTGGCCCAGCCCAGCAGCCATTCCCCTGTCATCTTCCTCCTTGCCAGGAGGACGAGCGCGTGGCCGCAGCGCGCCGGCACGCGCCCCGGCCACCTCCACCCTGCCTGCCTGTGTCCCCGACGCCTAGACACCTCCAACGACGCCACGCACCCCCCTGGACCGCTCTCACTCTCTCCCGTGGCGATTTTCCTCTCTGCATCTCTCCCCCCCCTCCTCTGTTCTCTCCATCGAGAGCCGCCATCGCTGCCGCTCACCATTGCTGCGCCCAGAGCCACCCCCTCGCCCCTCTGATGTGGCTAGGAGCTCCGCCTTGGATCCGAGAAGCTCTACCACGACGCACGCGACGCCGGGTGCCCTGCATCATCGCCATCGACGTCATCTTCATCCTCGGGTCCGACGATCGCCGCTCGTGGCTCCAACGCTGTC
>NC_041389.1:596040760-596049800 GCF_002162155.2 Triticum dicoccoides | reverse complement strand
CTCGAGCTCGTTCCCGCCCTCTAGCCGCCTCTTCCGCCGGAGCCGAGAGCTCCCGCCCGCCGGCCATGTCGCCGTCGTGGCTACAGACGCCGTAGTGTGCGCCTGGGCGCGTCATCGTGCTCGGGTTGCTCCTAGGAGACGACCTCGACCACCAGTTGGTCCTGCCGTGCACCGGAACGCCGAACCCGCGCGTGTCCGAACTCCGGCCGCCGCGGATGACCTTGCCGCAGTCGTATCCAACCACCCCAGCTCCCGCCGTCTGCTCCATCAGCTGTGCGCGAGCAGCAGCTTTTCGTAGAGCCTCCCCACGCCCAAAACCATCGCATGTGGGCGATTTCCGAAGCCCTCCGCCGCCTCTGTCGTCGCCGGTGACGAGCCGTGGACCAGGTCCGGCGGGTTTGACCCTGCTGACCAGGTTTTGACCTTCCCCCCGTGTATCACTGACGCGTGGGCCACCCCCTGACACTTCTAATTAGTATTAGTTTAACACTAGTTAACCTAGGTTAGTTAGCTAATTAGTCGCTGACTAGTGGGCCCCGCCCCACAAACAGTTTAGTTAGAGTTAACTTAAGGCTAATTAACTTGGTTAATTAGTTGTGCCACTGACCAGTGGGACCCACAGGTCAGGTTTGACCTGGCCGACCCAGTTGACCTGCTGATGTCACACCGACGTCATGCTGACGCAGTAATCTATTTTCTGGATTTTAAATAAATCTAAAATGATTTATTTATTTCAGAAAATATCCAAAACTTCTAAAAATCATATAAATTCAACCGTAGGTCCAAATCAAATAATTTATATATGAAAATGATCCGACAAATCCAATCTATCCATCTGTACCATGTTCATGCATGTTAGAACAACTTATAGCTGCTGTTTAGCACAAATCATATAAATGACATTTGAATTTCACATATGGAGTTTGGATTTGAACTTAGGTTCAAACCAACTTCATTTAACTTTGTTTCTAGCTGCATTAGCTCAAAACACCAGCATGTTGCCATGTGATGATCATGCATCATAATGTTGCATTGCATTGATTGTCTTTCCTCTCTGTTGCCGGTAATTGTTCCCCCTTAGTAGACGTGGTTCCGACGATGAGATTGATGACACCGATGAAGAGCTATATTATCTTCAGAAGTGCCAGGCAAGCAAAACCCCCTTGTTCATTTCGATACAATCCCACTCTCTCGCTCCTGCTCTCTTTTACTGCATTAGGACAACAACGATTCATCTGTTACTTGCTGCGGTAGCTGAACCCCTATATCCTCTGCATGACCTGTCATTGCCACAGTAAATAGATGAAACCCACTAGCATGAGTAGGAGTTGTTTGAGCCCTGATGTGCCTACTCATTCATGTTTGTTTGTCATGCCTGCTACTGCTTAGAGTTGAGTCAGGTCTGATTCATCGGGGATGAATTGGAATGTGGTGAACATGTCCTACTGTTGAGAGCTAATGTGTGTGAACACGATTTGGTAAAGGTAGCAGTGAGAGGCCATGTAGGAGTACATGGTGGGTTGTCTCATTGTAGCCGTCCTCAGGAACTGAGTTCTGTGTTTGTGATCCATGAACAGTTACTACCACACATTGGGTTCCGGTAACTCGACCCCTCTTGACTTATTAATCAACATGATCTCTGTCCAGGAGTTGCAACTAGTTTTTGGTGTTTGTAGGTAGTGTTAGTAGTCTACCAAGTGGCACCCGGTACAGGTGGGCTTGGGACAGACTAGGCACAGTGGCACGGTGTACCAAGTGGCACCCGGATGGTGGGCTTGGGAAACCTGCTCACATCGTTTGGGCCGTGAGCGGCACCCCGGCCGGATCTCCTTGCGGATGGAACCCGAATAGGCGATAAACCCGGACGAGAGACTTGTGTGGTTAGTCAGGTCGTGGCCGACACCCTCGCTGGGCTTCCGCTTGAAGGTTGCCGAGTACATGTCGTGTAAACGGCGGTAAGTGGTGAGAGCGTGTGTGAAGAAGTACACCCCTGCAGGGTTAATATGATCTATTCGAATAGCCGTGTCCGCGGTAAAGGACTTCTGGGTTGCCTGTACAGTTCATAGACAAGTGAAAGTGTATACTCTAAAATACGCAAGATAAACGTGAGTGCTATGGATGGAGTTCTCATAGGGAGACGGGAGCGGATCCATAGTGGTGTATTGATATGGTGAATATGTGGACTCGTGTGCGCCACCTCAAAAGAGTTACTCGCAGTCGTAGTTCAGGATAGCCACCGAGTCAAAGCTGGCTTGCTGCAGTCAAACTCCACCATTCCCTTGTTGATAATGATGCATATGTAGTTAGATCTGATGTAAGTCTTGCTGGGTACATTTGTACTCACGTTGCTTAATTTATGTTTTTGCAGAGAGACTTCAGTCTCGCTAGTAGTACCGCATGGACTTCGACGTTTAGCTTGTTACCTCAGCTACAATCTTGTGCCCTCGGCAGGATCTGGTAGATAGTCAGGCTTCTCAGCCTTTTTCATTTGTAGATGTTTGTACTCAGACATGTTAAGCTTCCGCTTGTGCTTTGACTTATATGCTCTGAGTGTTGGGTCATGAGACCCATGTTTGTAATATCTCGCTCCTCAGAGTCTATTGAATAAAATACTTGAGTCGTAGAGTCATGTTGTGATGCCATGTTGTATTTGCACATATCGAGCATATTGTGTGTATGTTATTGAAATGCTTGGTATGTGTGGGATCTGACTATCTAGTTGTTTATCCTTGGTAGCCTCTCTTACCAGGAAATGTCTCCTAGTGCTTCCAGTGAGCCCTGGTAGCTTGCTACTTCTCCGGAACACTTAGGCTGGCCGGCATGTGTCCTTCTTCGTTCCTGTGTCTGTCCCTTCGGGGAAATGTCACACGATGTCTACCGGAGTCCTGTTAGCCTGCTACAGCCCGGTTTACCGAAGTCCTGCTAGCCCAGTTGCTACAGCCCGGATTCACTCGCTGATGACCGACACGTTCGTTGTTGGGTCATGTATGCCTTTCCCTGTAAGTTATTGCCACTTTGGGTTTACGACTAGCCCTGTCAGCCCGGGTTCTTTGTCATATGGATGCTAGCGGCACTATCATATACGTGAGCCAAAATGCGCAAACGGTCACGGGCCAGGTAAGGTGGCACCCGTGGGAATACCGTGCGTGAGGCCGCATAGTGATATGATGTGTTACATGCTAGATCGGTTTGACTTAGGATCGGGGTCCTGACAATGCCGAAGAAGGCGGTAAAGTGGCAATGCCTTTACTCCTAGCCTGGAGATAAAGCGGCTTAAAGCAGCCACGCATCCAGGTAGCTTCTGGATATGTTTGAGATCTGTTGGTATAGCCAACTGCGACAAAGCTCGGATCTTTGCCGGATTGGCTTCAATTCCTCTATTGGAAACGATGAAGCCCAGCAGTTTTCCGGAGGGGACGCCAAAAACGCATTTTTCCGGATTCAGCTTGATGTCATATGTTCGTAGGTTGTCAAATGTAAGCCTCAAGTCATGATGAGGACATCCCTACACTTGACCCATCTCCAACCTATGATGATGATCACCAAGTGGCTGCAAAGAAGACGTCCAATGATGAAATCAGAATTGGACCTATCACAAGAGCTCGTGCAAAGATAATAGAACAACAGGTGAATTCTCTCTTAGTTGAATATGCTATTTATTTTAATGAGAGCTTTCTACTGCCTAAGTCTTTGTGTGTTTGCATACTCAGGAGCATGGGAGAAGAAGGCATAGCACGAGGGAGCGAGGAGTTGCAGCAAGAGGAGCATGATGTGGAGTACAAGCAAGAGGGCGCAAGGGAGGAAAGGCAGTCAGGCGCAAACATCAAGGAGGAGGATCCCCACGTCGAGTAACACCAGGCGCACCAACACCATGTTGCAGCGCCATACCTCAAGTACATGGCCTGCGTGCCAAGGGGCTGAACCCAAGTTGGGTCAGTTTGTATCAAGTTGAGTCGAACCACGTTTTGAGTCGAACCAGTTTAGGTTGCACCAAGTCAGGAGGACCAGGCTAGGCGCACCAGACCTAGCGCCCCCCCTGGGCGCATCACCCAGCCCCTCTTATATAGAGGGCTGCTCTCAGATTAGTTAGATAGACCACGTTTAAGATAAACCCTAGTTCATGAGATTGCTATAAGCATTCATCTTGAATTCTTGTCTCCAATTCGTATCGATCTGGAGATTATATACTACAAGTCAAGTGTGATCTGCTATTCCATTGGGAATTAGTATATTGCAATTCTAACCGTTTCGTGGTCGACAGCTGCGTTGCACAAGTGTGTGAAGTCGTGAATATCCGAAGGGTAGAGAGCTGCTGTATTGGCATCAGGGATCTAGTGAGGAGAGATCATTGGTGACACCAAATTATCTATCCACCATCATCATCTATGTTACCGCTCACTGAGAAGATCGGGCCACCCCATATCATCTTGGTATCAGATTTCCAGCGTTTACTCGGTGAGCATCCACAAATCCACCCCGTAGATTAGTTTGTGTTTTTATTCCTATCCAGAAAAAGCCAAAAATAGTAGGGTTCGTAGTTTTTGCCATAGCCTAGATTGCATCGTAGATTCGTTCTAGTTGCTGGTCAGTTGTGTTCGTCCTCTTTGATCCTTTCAGTTTTGCTAGTAGGAGTCTAGGGTTTGTCTTTCTAGTTGTTTTCTTTTGATCTTTGTGTCAGTTTGAGTCTTTGTCAACTTTCTTGGCTGAAACCCTAGCTGCTTCGACCATTGTTGCTGCTATCCGCGTGCGTCTGAGTTTGCTTGTCTGAGTCCACAAAGCGTTTAGTTTGGTGTCTTTCTCAACTTTAGCCACAGCCTTCCTATACAACGGTGTTAGGAGCCTACCCATTGAGACTAGCTTGTCCTTGTGCTCATCGGGCTACTTTGATTAGGGTTTTTCTTGTGCAATTTGTTTCCGCCTCGTTGAAAAAATTCCGTGGTTTTACTATAGCAAAAAAAGGCGTGAAAAAAAGAGTGAATCAAAAAAAGAAAGAGAAAAGAAAGAAAAGAGAGAGACATTGGCCAGAAGTTGTTGCTATCTATTGCTGGAATTGTATTATCTTGTATTTGCACTAGTAGTGAGCAATCTTGTGCCCGTATACCCTAAGCTTTTTGCTAGCGTCTCTCCCTGTGCATTGCAACACGAGCATTACTCCGACACATACATCAAATTTACGCTCATTTTCAGAGTTGCAATTGCCCCATTTATCTCCACTGCATGAGTTTCTTTGGGTGTGTCTCACACGATCAGCACTAGGACTTGTCTTCGGTGTAGATAGGGTACCATACCTATAGCTCCACCAAATATAATCCTGCTCTGTCATGTGGTAGCTCTTATACCCTGGTATTCACTTCATCACATCCGTGCACTAGTCCTCTATCCGACCTGGTAAGTGTGCATTGCTATTCACTTTGGAATGGTAA
Source organism: Triticum dicoccoides (assembly GCF_002162155.2). Taxonomy (NCBI): domain Eukaryota; kingdom Viridiplantae; phylum Streptophyta; class Magnoliopsida; order Poales; family Poaceae; genus Triticum; species Triticum dicoccoides. Next base: position 596,044,377 of record NC_041389.1, on the reverse strand, counting down.
GATTTCCTTTTCTTGTCAGTTTTCAGTGAGTTGTGAGTGTTCCACCAAAACGATTTTTGATTTAGTGCACTAACCTGCTAATCATGTCTGAGAATGGTGTTGATGTGATGCAGAAAAAGGATTGTGACGAGTGTGTTACATGGAAGGAATATGAAGCTCTTCGTGATCATTTGACAGGGCTTATCAATAGGTCCACTGACAATATTGATGCTGATATTCAAGCTATACAAATGAAAGTGGATGCAACTGAAACTATAGTCAATGCTATGCAAACACAAGTCAATGATCTCCAAACAAGCATAGAACAATTGACAACTTCCGTCAATGGGCTGCGTGTAGCTATTGAGCAACGCCAACATGAGGGCCATGGAGATGATGATAGTGTCCATGGAGACAATGAAAACATGATGGGCAATAACGGCCGTGGGCGTGGCTTGCAAGGGCCTGGTCGCCCACCACCACTTGGTGCTCGACGTGTACCACTTCAGAAGGATGATGGTTTGGGCAAGCCTAAGTTCACAATTCCCATATTTGAAGGCTCCACTGATGTAGAAGAGTACCTCACGTGGGAGCTCAAGATGGAGAAATTATGGCGTTTGCATGATTACACTGAAGATAGGAAGATCAAGCTTGCTTCCTCAGAATTTGATGGTTATGCTTTGCGTTGGTGGGATAGCATTGTGCGCGAACGACGAGAAGACAATGAGTTACCTATTCTTACTTGGCGCCATATGAAGGAGATCATGCAAGCTCGTTTTGTTCCCACGAATTACTTGCGGACAATTTATGATATTGACACAATTGAAGCAAGGTTCCCTGACGGTTGATGCATATTACATGGAGATGGAGATGTTGTTGCAGCGTGCACGAGTTAGAGAATCTGCTGAGATGACTATGCAACGTTTTCTCCATGGGCTGAAATATAACATCAAGGGTATTGTTAGGCATCACCAATACAATACAATGAACGAGCTGCTACATCATGCAAGAGAAGCTGAGTCCCAGTTGGCCGAAGAAGCTCAAATTAAAGCCCGTTATGCTACAGCTGGACGGTTCTCCAACAGAACACAGCCGCCTCCTTACACACCTAGTGAGGTCGCTGCCAGCCGCCCCTCTTCTTCTGCAACAAAATCAGCCTCCAATGTTTCACAATCAAAGAAACTTGCTGCTCCTGCTGCTAGCTCAGGTTCCAACATGTCTACAGCCCGTAACCGAGATATGTTATGTCATACATGTGGAGGCAAGGGACACTTCAAGAGAGAGTGCCCAAACAGAAAAGTGATGATTGTGAACGATGTCAATGAATATGAGACTGGAGATGATGCTGACCCATATGCTTCCGATGGTGATGGGTACGCAAGTGAGGGCGGCATAGATGCCTTTGCTTCTCCAGCGCCTATTATTGTTGTCAAGCAGCGTGCCCTTAGTGTGCAGCCACATGCTGATTCACAGCACTGCAATCTGTTCCAAACAAAAGCACTAGTTGGCCCCAACAAAGCTTGTAAGGTGATCATTGATTGAGGTAGCTGCCGTAATCTTGCAAGCAAAGAATTATGTGCCAAGCTGAATTTGAAGTATTTGCCTCATCCAAACCCATACTACGTGCAATGGCTGAGTGACAATTGAGAGATGAAACTGAATCATATGGTGCGTGTGAATTTTGAGATAGGAGCATACAAGGATTCCATTGAGTTTGATGTGGTTCCTATGACTGTTTGCCATCTATTGTTGGGTCGGCCATGGATGTATGATCGCCATGTACAACACAATGGCCGCGCCAACACTTGTCACTTGGAGTTCAAGGGAAAGAAAGTAAATCTACAGCCTATGTCACTGCAGCAAATTGTGAATGAGTCTCGTCAGAAAACAGAAGTGAATATCGCACAACCACCTGCACGAGAGAACTCCATGAGTGACAATATAACGAAAAGTGCGAGAGAGACTAGTTTGCTTATATTAGCCACCAAAGAAGACATGAGAGAATTTAGAGAGGATCCTACAGCCATGCCTCTTGTGCTTATGTACAAAGGTGAGGTTTTAGTTTCTAATGATGTGCAACCTATTTCTCTTGGTGTGTCTGCTGTTTTGCAGGAATATGGCGATGTGTTTCTGGAGGAGGTACCAGCGGGGCTGCCACCATTGCGTGGAATTGAGCACCAAATTGATCTCATACCAGGCGCTACCCTCCCCAACCAAGCGCCATACAGGACCAACCCCAAAGAAACGAAGGAAATACAGAAGCAAGTGCAAGCACTACTAGACAAAGGGTATATTCGTGTTCCTCTTAGTCCTTGTGCGGTTCCTGTTATTTTGGTGCCTAAGAAAGATGGTACATGGCGCATGTGCGTCGATTGTAGAGCTATTAACAACATCACTATTCGATATTGTCATCCTATTCCACGCTTAGAGGATATGCTAGATGAGTTGAGTGGTGCTGCTTGAAAGTGCTAGTTATCGACTAGAGGGGGGGTGAATAGGCGATTTTTGTGAAAGTCTTCAAAACATGGAAGTTTCGAAGACAAACAATAGAAATAACCTAATTGATATGCAGCGGAAGATAGACTACAACAAGCAAGCCATAGACTAGAGGGGGGGCTGAGATTCAACTCAGAAGACGTGTCTTCACCTTATTTCCCTTGAGCTAAGGACACTTAGTCCTCGCCCAATCACTCTGGTAAGTCTTCAAGGTAGACTTCCGAACCTTCACAGACTTCGTTCACCCGGCAATCCACAATGACTCTTGGATGCTCAGAACGCGACGCCTAATCGGCTGGAGGATACACAGTCCTCAAGTGTAATAAGTCTTCAGGTCACACAGACAGAAAGACTTCAGTGATGCCTAACACTCTTTGGCTCTGGGTGTTTGGGCTTTGTCCTCGCAAGGATTTTTCTCTCTCTCAAATGCTTCGAGGTGGGTTGCTCCCAAACGACAAAAGCCGTGTACAAACTCTGAGCAGCCACCAATTTATGGTGTAGGGGGTGGGTGTCACGCCCCGGATCCGATGCGCCAGGTGTCTGCCAGTTGTTCGCCGTTGTTGCCATGCCATTTGCTTGCGTGTTGCATTTTCTCATGTCATCATGTGCATTGCATTTTGCATACGTGTTCGTCTCATGCATCCGAGCATTTTCTCCGTTGTCCATTTTGCAATCCGGCGCTCCTATGCCCTCCGGCGTTCCCCTTTTCGTCTCTCGTGTGAGCGGGTGTTAAATGTTCTTGGAATGGCCCGAGGTTTGCCAAGCGGCCTTGGTATAGCACCGGTAGACCGCCTGTCAAGTTTCGTGCCATTTAGAGGTCGTCTGGTACTCCAACGGTTAACCGGGTAACCGTAAAGCCCCTCTCTCTTTGCAGCCCAACACCCCTTCCAAAGTGGCCACAAAACCCATCTAACCCCCCCCCCTCCATGCTCTCGGTCGTTCGATCACGATCGCGTGGCCGAAATCCGCTCCTCATTTGGACTCTCCTAGCTCCTTCTACCTATAAAAAGGCATCCCCCGTCCAAATTCACAGTCTAAACCCTAGATCAAATCGCCCCCGCCGCACCCAGACATGTCCGCCCGCCACCGGACAAAGTCCGCCGCCAGCCTCCACGTTGCCCGGCCAATCCCGTGCCGCCACC